>NC_074702.1:29906821-29998780 GCF_029448725.1 Salvelinus fontinalis | reverse complement strand
TCCCTGTAGGCCCTGTCAGTGGGGCCCTGATTCCCAGTTAGCTTTTTTCCAGTTGAGTTTTTATAAAACCTTTATTTTCTACTCAATTGTTAACATAAATAATGACACACTGCCTTTTCAGAAATGAAACAATGAATATAATTCCTACACAAAATAAATAAAATAAAAATACAAAAGAACATATACATTCAACTTATTTCCTCAACAAAAAATAATTTCCCCTCCTCTACAAAACAAAGCGCTCCTTCATATGCCCACTTCTCCTCAAACAATGGGAGATCTTTTACAGCTGAGAAGAACTCAAAATCCACTTTTATTCTTGCTTTCACTAATCCTTTAAAAACACATCTTATATCCTTCTCATATCCTGTTTCTATTTTATGTTTCCTACTCAAAAAAATTGACATCTTAGCTTGTCCCAAAATAAAATTTAACATTTGACATTTTCTTTTCTGTTGCTTACTATATTGAAACCCCAAAATAAAAACATTGTTATTAAAAATCTCACCTACAGCTCTAAACAATGATTCCAGTATTTCCAATAAAGGTTTTATCCTCTCACACTCCATAAAACAGTGAAAAATGGTTTCTCTTATATTACAAAAAGGACATCCATCTCTAACATCTGAATTAATGACAGATACAAAAGCATTAACTGCAATAATGCCATGTAACACCCTCCATTGCATATCACCAGTACCCTTTTGTAACGGTGGTTTGTACAGTGCTCTCCATGCTGGCTTTACCTTGTCATCAATTCCCAATTTTACCCTCCATGGAGTGTCTTTTCTATTTTTCAATTTCTCTTTGTTTAACCTGTCTAGGATCAGCGTGGCGCTAGCGGCACTCCCCCCCCCCCCCCCACTGAAAAACCAGTGCCGCGAAATTCAAAAAAAATATTTTTTTAAAATATTTAACTTTCACACATTAAAGTCCAATACAGCTAATGAAAGACACAGATCTTATGAATCCAGTCAACATTTCCGATTTTTAAAATGTTTTACAGGGAAGACACAATATGTAAAGATGTACATCTATTACCTAAAAACACATTAGCATATTCCACCATCTTTTATTTGTCCACCAACACCAGTAGCCATCACCAATTCGGCTAAACTAAGATATTTATAGCCCCTAACCAACAAAAAAACTCATTAGATGACAGTCTGATAACATATTTATGGTATGGGATAGGTTTTGTTAGAAAAAAGTGCATATTTCAGGTATATGGCATAGTTTACAATTGCACCCACCATCACAAATGGACTAGAATAATTACAATGAGCAACGTGTTTACCTAACTACTAATCATCAAACATTTCGTAAAAATACACAGCATACACGAATCGAAAGACACAGATCCTGTGAATACAGACAATATTTCAGATTTTCTAAGTGTCTTACAGCGAAAACACAATAAATCGTTATATTAGCTTAGCACATAGCAATTAGCAGCCCAGCATTGATTCTAGCCAAAGTGAGCGATAAAAGTCAACATCGCCAAAAGATATTAATTTTTTCACTAACCTTCTCAGAATTCTTCCGATGACACTCCTGTAACATCACATTACAACATGCATATACAGTTTGATCGAAAATGTTTATATTTAGCCACCAAAATCATGGTTAGACAATGTGAAATGTAACTCGGCTGGTCAGAATTTGTCCTTGCGCCACTTAGACAGTGATCTACTCTTATACATAAATACTCATAAACGTGACTAAAAAATATAGGGTGGACAGGGATTGATAGACAATTTAATTCTTAATACAATTGCGTTATTACATTTTTTAATTTATCCTTACTTTTCAATACAGTTTGCGCCAAGCGAAGCTACGTCAAAAAACATGGCGTCCTAAGCCACTAAAATGTTTCGACAGAAACACGATTTATCATAATAAAAATGTCCTACCTTGAGCTGTTCTTCCATCAGTATCTTGGGCAAAGGATCCTTTCTTGGGAGAAATCGTCTTTTGGTGGAAAGCTGTCCTCTTGCCATGTGGAAATGTCAACTACGTTCGGGATGAACTGAAAAGCGTGCCCAACTTTTCACATCGTTGCAAAAATAAATGTTCCAAAATCGCACTAAACGGATATAAATTGCTATAAAACGCTTTAAATTAACTACTTTGTGATGTTTGTAACTCCTATAACGAGTGAAAAGATGACCGGAGAAATATAACAGGCTAAACTAATGCTTGGAACAGGAGAGGGTCGGTGTCTTCCACGCGCGTTACGCAGCAAGAAAAGACTTGCTAGCTAAAGGTTTTTTTCATTTGTAGGGCCTGTGAACGAGCAATCGAGCCCGTTGGAATCGTCATCACGTAAAGGCATCCAGGGGAAGACGTAAGAAGTGTCCGTATAGTCATAGCAACGACAGAGCCCTTTTAAATGACTTCAGAAAAGTGGCCAACGTTTCTCAAATCTGACTCCATGTCAGGGAAATTGCTGTAGAATGGGCTCTGTTCCACTTAGAGACAAAATTTCAACTCCTATAGAAACTATAGACTGTTTTCTATCCAATAATAATAATAATATGCATATTGTACGATCAAGGATTTTGTGGGAAGCCGTTTAAAAAATTAGCCACATTAGCATAAATAGTCTAAACAGCGCCCCCATCCCCAACAGGTTAACACCTTAACACACCCCCTATACAAATCCTTCCCATTCACCTCATCCAAACCCACCTCCTCCAACCCTCTCAAATCCAACAATATACCCTTTCTCTCTGACTCTGTGATATTTGGTGTAATCCCTAATCTTGGAAATGAGACGTCTTCATCTTGTTCCTTCTTCTTGTGGCTATTAAGCATTCCCCACTCTTCCGCTGACAGAGCTTTCCTGCAGCTTCCCAGCATTTGTCCAACAATCCTTTCCGACCTCACCCCCAAATGTTCAGCCAACCGTCTTCCATCCATTAAGTCGGGCCCAGCCATTGCCATTAACTGTCTTAAGGTGATTATTTTTCCCTTCACCAGAATCTTGGAAAAATGTGGAACAGCTGCAGTTGTACAATCCAGTCTTGCCCCAAACACCAGAGGTTCCTCCAACAGCCAATGCACTGACTCCGCTGAAGTTCGTCTGGACACCTTCATTATGCTCCACACTCTGAGAAGGCCTCTGTAAAACGGAGGTACTCCCTCCCTAGAAATCTGGCTACTATCAACCAGAAATAAAGCCTTCTTTAAACCTAAACCTCCAACCCTCTGTAACACAAGGCCTGCTACCCCCCTCCACACCACATTTTCCTGTCCATAAAGCAACCTTTGAATAAACTAAAAACGGAAAGCAGCAGCCCTACTAGCAAGATGTACCAGACCTTGTCCCCCCTCCTCTTTTGACAAATACAAAACACTTTGTGGAACCCAGTGATATTTATCCCAAAAAAAATCTACCATAATTGCCTGTATCTTAGCCAGAAGACCAGAAGGTGGTTCTAAAACTGCCAACCGATGCCATAATGCAGAGGCAATCACATTGTTAACTATAATAGTTCTCCCCCTATATGACATTCGAGATAACAACCAACGCCATCTCCTCATCCTCCCTTCCACCATTTCAACCACCCCAATCCAATTTCTTTCCATAATCCCCTCATCTCCTAAGTACACTCCAAGATACTTAAACCCTCCCTTACACCATTCCAATCCCCCTGGCAAAGCCATGATCCCTCCAGACCATTCTCCAATCTGTAATGCACAACTCTTTTCCCAATTTACTTTTGCCGAGGATATTCCCCTAAACCGATCAACCATTAGACTCAAACAATCCACCTCCGCTTGATTTTTCACTAAAACAACTACATCATCAGCATAGGCTGAAAGACGAATAGGAGGAATATCCTTGGAAAGGTACACCCCTTCAATGCGACTTCTAATGCTATTTAGTAGTGGCTCTATAGCAATGGCATACAGCATCCCTGATAAAGAACATCCCTGCCTAATACCTCTACACACTTTAAAAGGAGCACTCAAACCACCGTTAACTTTCAATACACTTTCAATGTCACCATATATCACCTTTATCATGTCAATAAAACCAGAGCTGAACCCAAACGCCTCAAGCGTATGCCATAAATATTGATGTTCAACTCGGTCAAATGCCTTTTCCTGATCAATTGAAATTAGACCTGCATCCACCCCAATAGCCCTAGAGATGTCCAAAAAGTCACGAATCAGAGAAATGTTATCCCCTATCTGCCTGCCAGGAACACAGTAGGACTGGTCCGTATGTATGATTTGCCCCATCACCTCCCTCAGCCTGTTGGACAAAGCCTTGGACAGGATCTTATAATCAGTGCACAATAAAGCCACCGGCCTCCAGTTTTTCACCTCCCTAGGGTCTCCCTTTTTGGGCAGTAGGGTGAGGACAGCCCTTCTGCAGCTTAATGGTAGTAACCCTCCGGTTAAACTATCATTAACCACTGCCAGCCAATCTTCTCCCAACATAGTCCAAAAAGACTTAAAAAAGTCAACGGGAAGCCCATCAAAGCCTGGTGCCCTTCCATTTTCCATGCCTTTTAATGCAGAGTATAACTCCTGCAAAGACAATGGTTGCTCAAGCTCAACCTGAGCTTCTGCATCCACCTTTGGGAGCCCATCAAGGAACTTCTGTGTCACTGTTTTATCCTCTTTGTACTCACACTTGTAGAGCTCAGCATAGAACTCTACTGCCCTCTTTCTAATTTCACTAGGGCTAGTGAGCTCTTGTCCAACAGCTGATTTGAGACAATGAATAATTTTTCTTTGTCCATTCTTTTTCTCTAAACCAAAGAAAAATTTGGATGAGGCATCCATTTCAGATATTCCCTGAAACTTACTTCTCACCAATGCCCCCTGTGCTCTGATACCCAGCAGGTCTGCCAATTCAACTTTTTTTTTCTTGAGTGCCTGCGTATGGCCCCAATCTCCTGTGGTCTCAACCAACGTCATGAGTTCCACTATTTCAAACTCTAGGGCTTTCATTGATCTGATGATATCCTTGGTGACATTCCTCGTGTATTGATTACAAAATTGTTGAATATGGATTTTCCCTATATCCCACCACTGTTGAATGGATACAAAACTGTCCTTTTGAGACCTCCACCTCTCCCAGAAAAAACAAAAACATTTCCTGAAGTGAGCATCACTCAATAAAGTTATATTAAAATGCCAGTATGCGCTTTTGGGTTTTACATTATTAATGAACACCACCTCTGTTATTAAACAATGATCAGAAAATCCCACTGGGGTTATCACACTTGATTTACAGACCTGAGATTGATGCTCAAAACAATAAAACCTATCTAACCTTGCCATAGAGATGATGTTCTCTCTCACATGCGCCCAGGTGTACTGCCTTGTGCCTCCATTTTGTCTCCGCCAAATATCACACAATTCATGCGTTACAATGAGGCGTTTTAAAAAGGTCCTTGAGGCTATATGAGGTTCTTGATGATTTCTATCTAAATCACTGACTGTGCAGTTAAAATCCCCAGCAATAAATAAATAATCTTCATTGTTACATTTCTCAATGGTATTTGATAATGTCTCTAAAAAACATACCCTCTCAACTGCCACCACTGGGGCATAGACATTTATCAGACACATAGTGATGTTTTCATACCTTGCTCTAACTTTTAATAACCTCCCCTCAACTACCTCTTCAACCTCATAAGACAAAGGCAAAAACCCCCTTGAGAACAATATAGCCACACCCCCACTTTTAGAATTTTTATGACTACACACCACTGTCCCCCCCCACTCCTTTTTCCACATAACTTCATTTTCCAAATTACTATGTGTTTCTTGTAGAAAATTTATGTCACTTCCCTTTCCCCTAATTAACTCATACACTATCGCTCTTTTTTTAACATCTCTTCCACCATTTATGTTTAAAGAAGAAATCTTAAAACTGCTCATGAATGAAAAAAATATACAGAGGAAAATACAGATATCCCATCTCTTTACAGGGTTAAAACTGCAACTAAACCCTTTCATTTTCTTTAGAATTTACATCACTAATCACTCTCGTGACCACCTTCTTAAGTCTAGCAATTTCAGGACTTGTCAAACCTCCCCCTGTTATTTTTGACATCAAAAACTTTGCTGATTCAATAAACAATTCACTTTCAGGGAAAAAATCAGTTATATTGTAATCCTGCATATATTTCTTCCCTTTTGTCAACTTCAGAAATTGGCGTACCTTCTTAATTCCATACCTTCCTTCCTCCCCAATTATCTCACTATTTTGTTGCGACGCGTCAGATGACTCACTCCCGCTCTCTTCCCCAGAGGAAAACACCCCCAACTCTTCAACCTTTTCATCTTCAACTAATTTATCAATCTCTACCTTCCTCTTAGAATTAGACCCTTCACCCCCCCCCTACATTCTTTCTCTTACTTCTCGGTACTTTGAAAACAGCTTCTTCCTTTCCTGTTATTTCAATTTCCTCTTTATCTCCAATTTCACTTTCCAACACCACCTCAGCAACGGCAGTCGCAATCTCACAGACTGCTTCCCCTCCCTCCTTGTTCTGATCCACCACAATTGTCCCCGTATCCACACTGCCTTCCTCTCCCCCTTTTCCAACCACATCTGCCCACCTTCTTCCTTCCCCCGTACTTTTAGCAGTTTCATCTCTTTGCGTAAATGCATTATCTGTACCATCACTATAACTACTACCGGGCTCTGCGCGCTCCTTCTCAGGACAACTACGCACCAAATGCCCCTCTCTTCCACACCCAAAACATTTCATTGATTCAGTAGAAGCGTAAAACACATAATCAAATCCATCAATCTTAAAACTGAACGCTAAATTCAGTTCATCAACGTCCTTTTTTAAGATCATATACACTTGCCTCCTATGAGACACGACATGTTTCAGCAACGGAGATTTGCATCCAAAAAGAACTTTCTTTATTGTAGATACAATTTGACCATGACGCGATAATTCTCTCTCCAACACTTCATCTCTAACAAATGGTGGTACGTTAGACAATATAACCTTCTTAGCCGGATTCATAAGTGGAAATACCTTCGTCTGTGTCTCCCTCAAAACAACACCGTTCTCCACCATCGTATTCACTTTTCCAATAGAATCTAAGAATATCACTACTGCGCTATTCATTCTTGAGGCTGATTTAATGCTATCATACCCAATCATACTACCTACCGCTAAAACACATTCTTCCACTGAACATCCAACCTCTGCCAAAATCTTAATTCCATTGCGCCGACTAAGTTTTTCATACTCCAAATTCTCACGCGTGGACATTTCAACCAGCCTCAACCAGCTGGTTGTGCCCTCGCGAAAACAAACAACCTCAAACTATCCCACCACCCCTCTACTTGTTAATTAATAATTAGAACAATTATCTTTAAACCAACTAATCAATATATATATATTTACATACCAAAACCCAATAGAATGAAAAGAAATCCAGTCGCTCTCACAAACACTCCTGCTTGACGACTCACTTCCCAGCATGCACTCCGAAGAGAGAGAGAGAGAGAGAGAGAGAGAGAGAGAGAGAGAGAGAGAAAAATATCACCAGATGGTGCTACAAAGTGTTGGAAAAGTAATATGGGTTGCACCTCCGTCACTCGGTCGCGTCATTGCCATACAGGGGCAAATGACTGTTTCGCCTAGTGTTGCAGTCGAGTCACTGAACCTCCAGTCCGAATCGAGTCCCAAGTCCTCTGGCTCAAGTCAGAGTCAAGTCACGAGTCCTTATGGCTGAAGTTCGAATCCCAGTGCTCAAGTCTTGGTCCAAGTGCTCAAGTCTGAGTCAATGGGTCCACATTAACTCAAAATAAAGTTATTCACTTAGTCAGATATAGTGTAGTTGCAAGAGGAATTTAATCAATAAATTGTTTGCTATCCATTTTCCATTCTTTCTGTGCCACCAAGTGTTTGCATAAACAGTCGTGGCAAAAAAGTTTTGAAAATGACACAAATATTTATTTCCACAAAGTTTTCTGCTTCAGTGTCTTTAGATATTTTTGTCAGATGTTACTATGGAATACTGAAGTATTCTTACAAGCATTTAATAAGTGGCAAAGGCTTTTATTGACAAATACATGAAGTTGATGCAAAGAGTCAATATTTGCAGTGTTGACGCTTCTTTTTCAAGACCTCTGCAATCTGCCCTGGCATGCTGTCAATTAACTTCTGGGCCACATCCTGACTGATGGCAGCCCATTCTTGCATAATCAATGCTTGGAGTTTGTTAGAATTTGTGGATTTTGTTCGTCCACCCGCCTCTTGAGGATTGACCACAAGTTCTCAATGGGATAAAGATCTGGGGAGTTTCCTGGACATGTGCCCAAAATATCGATGTTTTGTTCCCCGAGCCACTTAGTTATCACTTTATGCCTTATTGCAAGGTGCTCCATCAAGCTGGAAAAGGCATTGTTCGTCAACAAACTGTTCCTAGATAGTTGGGAGAAGTTGCTCTCGGAGGATGTGTTGGTACCATTCTTTATTCATGGCTGTGTTCTTAGGCAAAATTGTGAGTGAGCCCACTCCCTTGGCTGAGAAGCAACCCCACACATGAATGGTTTCAGGATGCTATACTGTTGGCATGACACAGGACTGATGGTAGCGCTCACCTTGTCTTCTCCGGACAAGCTTTTCTCTGGATGCCCCAAACAATCGGAAAGGGGATTCATCAGAGAAAATGACTTTTCCCCAGTCCTCAGCAGTCCAATCCCTGTACCTTTTGCAGAATATCAGTCTGTCCCTGATGTTTTTCCTGGCTTCTTTGTGGCTTCTTTGCTGCCCTTCTTGACACCAGGCCATCCTCCAAAAGTCTTCGCCTCACTGTGCGTGCAGATGCACTCACACCTGCCTGCTGCCATTCCTGAGCAAGCTCTGTACTGGTGGTGCCCCGACCCCGCAGCTGAATCAACTTTAGGAGACGGTCCTGGCGCTTGCTGGACTTTCTTGGGCGCCCTGAAGCCTTCTTCACAACAATTGAACCGCTCTCCTTGAAGTTCTTGATGATCTGATAAATGGTTGATTTAGGTGCAATCTTACTGGCAGCAATATCCTTGCCTGTGAAGCCCTTTTTGTGCAAAGCAATGATGACGGCACGTGTTTCCTTGCAGGTAACCACGGTTTACAGAGGAAGAACAATGATTCCAAGCACCACCCTCCTTTTGAAGCTTCCAGTCTCCAATTTGTAAGTCGCTCTGGATAAGAGCGTCTGCTAAATGACTTAAATGTAAATGTAAATGTTATTCAAACTCAATCAGCATGACAGAGTGACCTCCAGCCTTGTCCTCATTAACACTCACATCTGTGTTAACGAGAGAATCACTGACATGATGTCAGCTGGTCCTTTTGTGGCAGGGCTGAATTGCAGTGGAAATGTTTTTGGGGGATTCAGTTATTTGCATGGCAAATAGGGACATTGCAATTAATTCCAATTCATCTGATCACTCTTCATAACATTCTGGAGTATATGCAAATTGCCATCATACGAACCGAGGCAGCAGACTTTGTGAAAATGAATATTTGTGTCATTCTCAAAACTTTTGGCCACGACTGTAGGCTACTGCTAATGTTACAAAGGCCACGTTCAGTTGCAAAACGTTCTCAAACGTTGCTGATAGAAATCCCAATGAATAGTTCCAAAGTTATTTCTTATTCAACATGTCAGAGAGGTATGTTTGTTCTACCTAGCATATTTCTATCTGTACGTTTCAAAACGTTGCATCCCGCTGAACGCACCTCAGGTTAGCCGTAGAAAGAACAATTGTAGCGCTGCTGTTACGGGTCACATCATTTGAATTAAGGGTTCAAATCAAGCCATTTTTTTCTGAGAAAAAGAAGGAGACTTGACTACGTTGGCTACAACCTGGCTATGAAATCCATTGGGGAAAGTGGGAGGGGGGCTACACATTCAAAGACGGCCTACTTTTTATACTCAAGGGAGAGAAAAACAGAGTTCGACTGTTATTTTACTATTACACTCAATGCTGCTGTTTTTCTTTCGTCAAGCAGCTTACGTTTCTTATCCGGGCAATGGGTAGTTCACTACCGTAGAAGGCTGGTGATGACTGGTTAGCTACCGGTAAGCAATAGAGTTGCCTGCGAGAAGGGTTGCTAACTAGAAGGCAGGCGGTGACTGGTTATCTACAGGGAAGAAAGAGAGTCCCCTGTGCAATGTGTATAATCAGAGGCTGAGCTGGAGCAGAGCCGTTCTGCACACACTCATCTCTTGCTCCCCGAACCTCACCAGCTGATGTAGGCTGAATGTGACGGGTGTGGCGAGTCTTTCCCACTGCTGAACACAACTGCACTGTGCATCTGTACTGCTAATATTAATTGACCTTATCAATGAAAATCTGTCAATCTCTACACTCTCCAAAAACTATTGTCCAGTCCATTTACTAGTCAGATTTTTTGTCACAAGCTATGTTTTCATCCAATTGGCAACAGATTTTCATGCGAATATTCTAAATTTCCGAATAAAGAAAATATGCAAATTTTCCCACCAGTGGTGCGTTTCCACCCAACGGACTTGTTGCTGATAAAAATAATTGTGTGATGACATAGTGAACACAAAATGTACTTTATGCTTAAGTTTTCATGTACTGAATACAAATCTAAAGTTCAATGTGATTCCATCGCATTTTCAACTCTGCGGATGAATAGCAAATGTGCCTACTCTGGTTTTGGCACGTGCGCTCTAGCCAACAGTTCGCAGATACAGTACAGACGGGTAGGCTGTGCTGGTAGGCTAGTCTACATGATGCGATTATTATGGACAAGAGCCTGGCAGATACAGTACAGACGGGTAGGCTGTGCTGGTAGGCTAGTCTACATGATGCGATTATTATGGACAAGAGCCTGGCAGATACAGTACAGACGGGCAGGCTGTGCTGGTAGGCTACTCTACATTTACATTTACATTTAAGTCATTTAGCAGACGCTCTTATCCAGAACGACTTACAAATTGGTGCATTCACCTTATGATATCCAGTGGAACAACCACTTTACAATAGTGCATCTAACTCTTTTAAGGGGGGGGGGGGTTAGAAGGATTACTTTATCCTATCCTAGGTATTCCTTAAACAGGTGGGGTTTCAGGTGTCTCCGGAAGGTGGTGATTGACTCCGCTGACCTGGCGTCGTGAGGGAGTTTGTTCCACCATTGGGGTGCCAGAGCAGCGAACAGTTTTGACTGGGCTGAGCGGGAACTGTACTTCCTCAGAGGTAGGGAGGCGAGCAGGCCAGAGGTGGATGAATGCAGTGCCCTTGTTTGGGTGTAGGGCCTGATCAGAGCCTGAAGGTATGGAGGTTCCGTTCCCCTCACAGCTCCGTAGGCAAGCACCATGGTCTTGTAGCGGATGCGAGCTTCAACTGGAAGCCAGTGGAGAGAGCGGAGGAGCGGGGTGACGTGAGAGAACTTGGGAAAGTTGAACACCAGACGGGCTGCGGCGTTCTGGATGAGTTGTAGGGGTTTAATGGCACAGGCAGGGAGCCCAGCCAACAGCGAGTTGCAGTAATCCAGACGGGAGATGACAAGTGCCTGGATTAGGACCTGCGCCGCTTCCTGCGTGAGGCAGGGTCGTACTCTGCGAATGTTGTAGAGCATGAACCTACAGGAACGGGTCACCGCCTTGATGTTAGTTGAGAATGACAGGGTGTTGTCCAGGATCACGCCAAGGTTCTTAGCACTCTGGGAGGAGGACACAATGGAGTTGTCAACCGTGATGGCGAGATCATGGAACGGGCAGTCCTTCCCCGGGAGGAAGAGCAGCTCCGTCTTGCCGAGGTTCAGCTTGAGGTGGTGATCCGTCATCCACACTGATATGTCTGCCAGACATGCAGAGATGCGATTCACCACCTGGTTATCAGAGGGGGGAAAGGAGAAGATTAATTGTGTGTCGTCTGCATAGCAATGATAGGAGAGACCATGTGAGGATATGACAGAGCCAAGTGACTTGGTGTATAGCGAGAATAGGAGAGGGCCTAGAACAGAGCCCTGGGGGACACCAGTGGTGAGAGCACGTGGTGCGGAGACAGATTCTCGCCACGCCACCTGGTAGGAGCGACCTGTCAGGTAGGACGCAATCCAAGCGTGGGCCGCGCCGGAGATGCCCAGCTCGGAGAGGGTGGAGAGGAGGATCTGATGGTTCACAGTATCAAAGGCAGCCGATAGGTCTAGAAGGATGAGAGCAGAGGAGAGAGAGTTAGCTTTAGCAGTGCGGAGCGCCTCCGTGACACAGAGAAGAGCAGTCTCAGTTGAATGACTAGTCTTGAAACCTGACTGATTTGGATCAAGAAGGTCATTCTGAGAGAGATAGCAGGAGAGCTGGCCAAGGACGGCACGTTCAAGAGTTTTGGAGAGAAAAGAAAGAAGGGATACTGGTCTGTAGTTGTTGACATCGGAGGGATCGAGTGTAGGTTTTTTCAGAAGGGGTGCAACTCTCGCTCTCTTGAAGACGGAAGGGACGTAGCCAGCGGTCAAGGATGAGTTGATGAGCGAGGTGAGGTAAGGGAGAAGGTCTCCGGAAATGGTCTGGAGAAGAGAGGAGGGGATAGGGTCAAGCGGGCAGGTTGTTGGGCGGCCGGCCGTCACAAGACGCGAGATTTCATCTGGAGAGAGAGGGGAGAAAGAGGTCAAAGCACAGGGTAGGGCAGTGTGAGCAGAACCAGCGGTGTCGTTTGACTTAGCAAACGAGGATCGGATGTCGTCGACCTTCTTTTCAAAATGGTTGACGAAGTCATCAGCAGAGGGGGGAGGAGGGGGAGGAGGATTCAGGAGGGAGGAGAAGGTGGCAAAGAGCTTCCTAGGGTTAGAGGCAGATGCTTGGAATTTAGAGTGGTAGAAATTGGCTTTAGCAGCAGAGACAGAAGAGGAGAATGTAGAGAGGAGGGAGTGAAAGGATGCCAGGTCCGCAGGGAGGCGAGTTTTCCTCCATTTCCGCTCGGCTGCCCGGAGCCCTGTTCTGTGAGCTCGCAATGAGTCGTCGAGCCACGGAGCAGGAGGGGAGGACCAAGCCGGCCTGGAGGATAGGGGACATAGAGAGTCAAAGGATGCAGAAAGGGAGGAGAGGAGGGTTGAGGAGGCAGAATCAGGAGATAGGTTGGAGAAGGTTTGAGCAGAGGGAAGAGATGATAGGATGGAAGAGGAGAGAGTAGCGGGGGAGAGAGAGCGAAGGTTGGGACGGCGCGATACCATCCGAGTAGGGGCAGTGTGGGAAGTGTTGGATGAGAGCGAGAGGGAAAAGGATACAAGGTAGTGGTCGGAGACTTGGAGGGGAGTTGCAATGAGATTAGTGGAAGAACAGCATCTAGTAAAGATGAGGTCAAGCGTATTGCCTGCCTTGTGAGTAGGGGGGGAAGGTGAGAGGGTGAGGTCAAAAGAGGAGAGGAGTGGAAAGAAGGAGGCAGAGAGGAATGAGTCAAAGGTAGACGTGGGGAGGTTAAAGTCACCCAGAACTGTGAGAGGTGAGCCATCCTCAGGAAAGGAACTTATCAGGGCGCCAAGCTCATTGATGAACTCTCCAAGGGAACCTGGAGGGCGATAAATGATAAGGATGTTAAGCTTGAAAGGGCTGGTAACTGTGACAGCATGGAATTCAAAGGAGGCGATAGACAGATGGGTCAGGGGAGAAAGAGAGAATGTCCACTTGGGAGAGATGAGGATCCCAGTGCCACCACCCCGCTGACCAGAAGCTCTCTGGGTGTGCGAGAACACGTGGGCAGACGAGGAGAGAGCAGTAGGAGTAGCAGTGTTATCAGTGGTAATCCATGTTTCCGTCAGTGCCAAGAAGTCGAGGGACTGGAGGGAAGCATAGGCTGAGATGAACTCTGCCTTGTTGGCCGCAGATCGGCAGTTCCAGAGGCTGCCTGAGACCTGGAACTCCACGTGGGTCGTGCGCGCTGGGACCACCAGGTTAGAGTAGCAGCGGCCACGCGGTGTGAAGCGTTTGTATGGTCTGTGCAGAGAGGAGAGAACAGGGATAGACAGACACATAGTTGACAGGCTACAGAAGAGGCTACGCTAATGCAAAGGAGATTGGAATGACAAGTGGACTACACGTCTCGAATGTTCAGAAAGTTAAGCTTACGTTGAAAAAAAAATCTTATTGACTAAAATGATATAGTACTGCTGGCTGGTGAAATAGGCTAGTTAGCAGTGGCTGCGTTGTTGACTTTGTTTGAAAGTGTAGCTGGCTAGGTAACCTCTAACTGGCTAGGTAACCTCGACAATTACTCTAGACTACACAATTATCTTGGATACAAAGACGGCTATGTAGCCAGCTAAGATCAAACAAATCAAACTGTTGTACTGTAATGAAATGAAATGTAATACTACCTGTGGAGCAAAGCGGAATGCAACTACTCGCTCCAACCCGGAAGTGCGTATCGTAGAGGGAGAGGCAATAGAAGTGTTGTTTCTTGTATTATTGTCTTTTGTGTCTTTAGAGGACTGCTTCACCTTAATGTCCCCTTTCCCCCCTTTCCCTTTTCTTCTGTCTGGTAGGCTAGTCTACATGATGCGATTATTATGGACAAGAGCCTGGCAGATGCAGTACAGACGGGCAGGCTGTGCTGGTAGGCTAGTCTACATGATGCGATTATTATGGACAAGAGCCTGGCAGATACAGTACAGACGGGCAGGCTGTGCTGGTAGGCTAGTCTACATGATGCGATTATTATGGACAAGAGCCTGGCAGATACAGTACAGACGGGCAGGCTGTGCTGGTAGGCTAGTCTACATGATGCGATTATTATGGACAAGAGCCTGGCAGATGCAGTACAGACGGGCAGGCTGTGCTGGTAGGCTAGTCTACATGATGCGATTATTATGGACAAGAGCCTGGCAGATACAGTACAGACGGGCAGGCTGTGCTGGTAGGCTAGTCTACATGATGCGATTATTATGGACAAGAGCCTGGCAGATACAGTACAGACGGGCAGGCTGTGCTGGTAGGCTAGTCTACATGATGCGATTATTATGGACAAGAGCCTGGCAGATACAGTACAGACGGGCAGGCTGTGCTGGTAGGCTAGTCTACATGATGAGATTATTATGGATAAGAATTGATAATTTTTGTTTTTGTCAAACCGCAGTCAAGCGACGAGCATCATGTCACCAGAATAAGACCCTCGATATTTCTTGGATTGGAGCATCGATATCACCATGCACTTAAACCACCCTGTGAAGTGAAACAACCGATAGCCAAATAAACTGCATGGTTTCACACACCATATCATAGCAATTCATTTTACCCACAGAAAAAGATCCCACCATGTTGAATGAACAAATGACAGTATCTGTCGGCATTTATACAATTGTACCGAAGCTACCGGTTTCCATCACAGCTGTCATTCTTTTTTTTTTTTTAAATAGGGTATGACTTCACTCATAAAAAGTGCGGATGGAAACGTGGTTAGTGAGATCATTTGGTGTCTTCTCATTTTAGTCAACTGAAATGAACAATCATTTTCGTTTAGTTGTAGTTTTTTCTGGGTCTATTATTTAGTCTCCTCAATTGCCACTGAAATAATGTTTGCTGAATATTTGAGTCATTATTTCTGTTGATGAAATGAACACTGCATATCTGCATTTCTGCAAAAATCTGAAAAAGCATATCAATTAGACAGTCCCCATTGCCTAGATCTTTCCGTATATTGTACATGGTATGACCCTACAGGAGGCTCCTCAGAAAAGGACCATCCTCCTCATTGAATTTCTGTCAAATATAAATAGTTGAACATTAAAAAGTGATCCTTTTTAGATAAAACTATACTAAATGTATTCACGTCATCAAATAATTGATTAAAACACACTGTTTTGCAAAGGTCTACGGTAGTCTCAACAGCTCTCTGTAGGGTAGCACCATGGTGTAGCTTGAGGATGGGTACATTCAATACAAAACCTAGGAGGCTCGTGGTTCTCATCCCCTTCCACAGACTTCCACAGTAATTATGACAACTTCCAGAGGACGTCCTCCAAGCTATCAGAGCTCTTGCAGCATGAACTGACATATTGCCCACCTAATCAAAGGATTAGGGAATGAATCTAGTACTGAAAGCCTGAGCAATGGCTATCTAGCAGTGCATAACATGTGATGAGTAGTTGACTCAAAGACAATGTTTTGAAAACAAATATTTATTTAAAAAGGAATGAAAAGTGCGAGAGAGAGAGATATTTCGTTGTATTTTTATTTCCACTTTCACTTACTTAGCTAGCGAATGCAGCTAGCTAGTTTAGCCTACTCAAACACCTGGGTAAAATAGAAAGGGATGCTATGTTAGCTAGCTGGCTATGGCTATCCAACACTTTAACTCTTCCAAGTCAAGGTAAGCTTTTGGTTGTATTAATTTATTGCCACCAGGGCCCGCCAGTGTAACGGCTAAACTGCTTATTGGCTGTGGTGCATGATTGTAGCAGGTTTACTAATGTGTTGGTTCTAGTAGCTATGTTGACTAAGTTGCTAGCTAATATGGTGACAACGATGTAGGCTGTGTGTGGCGGTTAGCAGTTATGATATGGTATGGTTTTTGCCTGGTCACAGAATGCTGATGTACTGTGCACTGAAGTCCACAAGCGAAGGGAAAAGGTGAGAGGAGGAGAGCGCGAAGATGCAAGAATTAATTATACAATGGTCAAAGGGATCACGCTGTTTGTATGTGGTTGCTATGAAAGGGAACTGTTTTGTGGGGTGTATTGCGTGTGGGGTGTATATCAGGGGTGTATTCCTTCCGCCGATTCTGTTGAAAAATATTTCTTAAAACGGAAGCAAACGGAATGAAACGGGGATAAACATACAATACATGACTAAAAGTCGTCAAACATCTCATTCCAAAATCGTGGGCATTAATATGGAGTTGGTCCCCCGTTTGCTGCTATAACAGCCTCCACTTTTCTGGGAAGGCTTTTCACAAGATGTTGGAACATTGCTGCGGGGACTTGCTTCCATTCAGCCAAAAAAGCATTAGTGAGGTCTGGCACTGATGTTGGGCGATTGGGCGTTTGATGGGGTTGAGGTCAGGGCTCTGTGCCGGCCAGTCAAGTTCTTCCACACCGATCTCGACCGACCATTTCTGTATGGACCTCACTTTGTGCACAGGGGCATTGTCATACTGAAACAGCAAAGGGCCTTCCAGAAACTGTTGCCACAAAGTTGGAAGCACCGAATCGTCTAGAATGTCATTGTATGCTGTAGCGTTAATATTTCTATTCACTGGGACTAAGGGGCCCAAACCATGAAAAACAGCCTCAGACAATTATTCCTCCTCCACCAAACTTTACAGTTGGCACTATGCATTGGGGCAGGTAGCGTTCTCCTGGCATCCGTCAAACCCAGATTCGTCAGTTGGACTGCCAGATGGTGAAGCATGATTCATCACTCCAGAGAACGCGTTTCCACTGCTCCAGAGTCCAATGGCAGCGAGCTTTACACCACTCCA
Source organism: Salvelinus fontinalis (assembly GCF_029448725.1). Lineage (NCBI taxonomy): Eukaryota > Metazoa > Chordata > Actinopteri > Salmoniformes > Salmonidae > Salvelinus > Salvelinus fontinalis. Next base: position 29,981,361 of record NC_074702.1, on the reverse strand, counting down.
GCCGACACTTGGCATTGCGCATGGTGATCTTAGGCTTGTGTGTGGCTGCTCGGCCATGACAACCCATTTCATGAAGCTCCCGACGAACAGTTCTTGTGCTGACGTTGCTTCCAGAGGCAGTTAGGAACTCGGTAGTGAGTGTTGCAACCGAGGACAGATGATTTTTACGTGCTACGCTCTTCAGCACTTGCCGGTCTTATTCTGTGAGCTTCTGCCGCCTACCACTTCGCGGCGGAGCCATTGTTTCTCCTAGATTTTCTACTTCAACAGCACTTACAGTTGACCGGGGAAGCTCTAGTAGGGCAGAAATGTAACCAACTTACTTGTTGGAAAGGTGGCATCCTATGACAGTGCCATGTTGAAAGTCACTGAGCTCTTCAGTAAGGCGTTCAATGTTTGTCTATGGAGATTGTCTGGCTGTGTGCTCAATTTTAAACCCCTGTCAGCAACGGGTGTGGTGAAATACCTGAATCCACTAATGTTAAGGGGTGTCCACATACTTTTGTACCAGTCAAAAGTTTGGACACACCTACTCATTCAAGGGTTTTCCTTTATTTTTACTATTTTCTACATTGTAGAATAATAGTGAAAACGTCAAAACTATGAAATAACACATATAGAATCCTGTAGTAACCAAAAAAGTGTTATTAAAATCAAAATATATTTTAGATTTTAGATTCTTCAAAGTAGCCACCCTTCTCTCAACTAGCTTTATAACGTAGTCACCTGGAATGCATTTCAATTAACAGGTGTGCATTGTTAAAAATTAATTTGTCTAATTTCTTTCATTCTTAATGCATTTGTGTCATGTGTGCTCTCTCTCCGGCCTCTAGGTCACCAGGCTGGTTGTTTATGGCGCACACCTGTCACCAACGTTACACGCATTTGCACATAATGCCACTCACCTGGACTCAATCGCCCTGGCCTTAGTATTCTTTGTTTTCTTTATGTTTTTTAGTTAGGTCAGGGTGTGACATGGGGAATGTATGTGTTTTGTAGTGTCTAGGGGTGTTGTATGTGTATGGGGCAGAGTAGAGTAATGTTGTCTAGTTATGTCTATGGCTGCCTAGATTGGTTCTCAATCAGAGACAGCTGTCATTCATTGTCTCTGATTGGGAGCCATATTTAAGGCAGCCATAGGCAGTAGGCTTTTGTGGGGTGTTGTCTATGTTCTATGTTGCATGTGTGCACTTAGTTCTGTTTAGCTTCACGATCGTTTGTTTTGTTCATTTTGTAAGTGTTTGTTTTTTCCTTCATTAAAGAAGATGTATTTTTCACGCGCTGCGCCTTGGTCCTCTCTCTCTCAGCAAGACGATCGTGACACCTTTATATGTCACTCCCTTTGGTTTCTTCCCCAGTCGTCATTGTTTCTGTTTCATGTCAGTGCGCTGTTTGTGTTTCTATTTTTGTTCATTTATTAAATGTATTCACTCCCTGAACTTGCCTCCCGACTCTCAGCGTACATCATTACAATTTGAGCCAATCAGTTGTGTTGTGACAAGGTAGGGGTGGTATACAGAAGATAGCCCTATTTGGTAAAAGACCAAGTCCATATTATGGCAAAAACAGCTCAATTAAGCAAAGAGAAATGACAGTCCATCTTTACTTTAAGACAAGGTCAGCCAATTCGGAAAATATTCATAACTTTGAAAGTTTCTTCAAGTGCAGTCACAAAATCATCACAAAAACCATCTATGATGAAAATGGCTCTCACGAGGACCACCACAGGAAAGGAAAACCCAGCGTTACCTCTGCTGCAGAGGATAAGTTCATCAGAGTTACCAGCCTCAGAAATTGCAGCCCAAATAAATATGTCACACAGCTCACATCAACTGTTCAGAGGAGACTGTGTGAATCAGGCATTCATGGTCAAATTGCTGCAAAGAAACCACTACTAAAGGATACCAATAAGAAGAAGAGACTTGCTTGGACCAAGAAACACCAGCAATGGACATTAGACTGGTGGAAATCTGTCCTTTGGTCTGATGAGTCCAAATTTGAGATTTTTGGTTCCAACTGCCGTGTCTTTGTGAGACGCAGAGTAGATGAACGGATGATCTCTGCATTTGTGGTTCCCACCATGAAACATGGAGGAGGAGGTGTGATGGTGTGGGGGTGCTTTGCTGGTGACACTGTCTGTGATTTATTTAGAATTCAAGGCACACTTAACTAGCATGGCTACCACAGCATTCTGTGGAGATACGCCATCCCATCTGGTTTGCGCTTAGTGGGACTATCTGTTTTTCTACAGGACAATGACCCAACACTCCTCCAGGCTGTGTAAGGGCTATTTGACCAAGAAGAAGAGTGATGGAGTGCTGCATCAGATGACCTGGCCTCCACAATCCCCTGACCTCAACCCAATTGAGATGGTTTGGGATGAGTCGGACCGCAGAGTGAAGGAAAAGCAGCCAACAAGTGCTCAGCATATGTGGGAACTTCTTCAAGACTGTTGGAAAAACATTCCAGGCGAAGCTGGTTGAGAGAATGCCAAGAGTGTGCAAAGCTGTCATCAAGGCAAAGGGTTGCTACTTTGAGGAATAATTGAACTGGGTTACATTGAACTGGGTGAATGGAATATGAAAGACAGTCATCCAATATGCTGTAATAGAAATAAGGCCATGCTCATGAAATGTTTTTTTGTCCTCCCTCATCTTAATAAATGGCACCGACCACCACTGTATGACACTGATGGGGTGATTTAGAATTTTGTGCAGTAGTGTTTACTGACTGACAGAAAAAGTGAACACAATTGCACACACTTCTCACACTTCTGCAAATATTTTGTGAAACAGACGTGTAACAGTGAATTTTGTATTCACTGACGACACTTGTGTTGAAAGTGTCGCGAAAGGTGGGCTAAGGCAAGACAACGATCAAATGTACTTGAGCATTTGATCATTTACTGTTCTGCTATAGATACACTGTGCGTTTCAACATGGATCCAAAAATGGCTTTTCCTCGATTGAGAAAAAAAACAGCACAACATCTCTCCTTCTTAGGAGAAAGTAACCTGAGGTCGGGCAGTATGGAGAGATTTTAGCGGGAGGGGAGGGTGTTCAATAAAACCACATCCCTCATCCCCAAGATGGAGGAACATTTAATCTTCAGCGTTTTCTCTGGGCATGTGATGGATGAAGAGGCTTGGCGATATACACCTCGTCCTCATCCAGGCAGGCTAAGAGATCATAACTAAAGACGTGGCAGACAAAGATTATCTACAACATCCGTTATAGCCGCATGTGTCAGCCACCATCATTCTGCCAAGACAACTTTGTCACATCTCCCTCCTACGCCAACATAACCTTGCTTTGATAGAAGGGCCACTGGCCGGGCATCTAAAACAACTGCACCATTTCTGACACTAATATGGCATTTTACAAGGGCGCCTCGGTGGCAACCAGAAGATATCAATTACATCCAGCTGAAGGAAGCAGTGTGACTGCAACACGACGGACTCCGTTGAGTTACAACACCCTGAAACACCAGGGAGACTGTTCAGGGTGAATCAATGATACAGCAGACTGATCAGCAGCATAGAAAACATGGAAACTTAACTAGAGAGTGACATTTCATATCCTAATCTCGAGCAAACTATTTCCGTGGAGCGCTGTATTCGAACTGAAGCAAATATCAGGTCAACATGACATTTGACAATGGAATGAGAAAAGGAAACGGCATTGTTTAGCCACCTTACGCAAAACACACGTCGATAACTTCCAATGTCGACAATAGCTACTCATATCAGGAGACAAACAGATTCTCCGTGTGTTCGTTTCAGTTATGGTACAAAGTTGCCTTTTGTCTGTGTTGGTTTTGTTGTGCTGATACTGTCAGGCATTGTTTTGTTGGGTGTGTGGTATTTTGAGGGGGTATTAAAGCGTACGTTGGAGCGCACAGAGTTCAAGGCTTTAAGCGCCCGGAGGTGGGATCCTCTGCTGCCGCTTGTCTTTGTTTAAGGGGGAGTAACTCTGATCTATCTGCCTGCCGGTAACCACAACATATTCACAGGTAAGACAGTCCACAGACACATGGACCTAAAAGGTACTTGAGGTGTGTGTGTGTGTGTGTGTGTGTGTGTGTGTGTGTGTGTGTGTGTGTGTGTGTGTGTGTGTGTGTACGCAATGTACAGAATACAAACCCAGAGGCAGAGCTTAGTTTTATAATACACCTTGAAGGGGATTTAATGCTCCTGTGAGGGATCAGATGTAAAGTCATACAGGAAATGAAAATGTGGCAACACACACACACTTCCTCAACCATTTGAACTATTGAGATCTGATAGAGCTTAGGAGGGACTAATGTTCCATACACCTTCACATCTAGGGAACATTTCCCTATACTGTAGGCTACAGTAGGTTATTATTTGTAACGGTTGTTATTCTTTCATGTTTTGTTACAGTAGGAGCGGCAGAGAAGTTGATATGTTCACCTCCACATACTGTTACAAGCCCAGGTAATATTGAGTTATTCTGTCTGTGGCCCTCCTCGACACCCACCTCTGTCTGCTGCTCCTGTACATAATGGTCCGATCCCTGGGAGGAAGTCGGCATTTACTAATACAAAACCTCGAGGAAATCCCCACGAATCCTCTAGGCGCACGTTTCTGCCCGCCCAAAACACAAAAGCTATGCAAATCTGCCCAGACTGTGTTTATCTACCCGCGGTTTCCGTTTGCACCACGGGAACCAGCATTGTGTCCTGCGTTGCGATTATGGCATGTAATTTACATAGAATACGTACAGGAAACAGTGTGCTGATCTCTAACAAAGCAGGGAGAGAGCCTCTATCTGCTCAACAGACCGCGATCTGACAGCAGAGTAAAATGACAGGTTTAACCGTGGGGTATTAAAACCGACAAATCTACAAGGTTTTTCCCTTTTTTATTTATTGTGTGCATTGAACAGTATCTCCTCAAAGTGTTCCTTGTTTATCTGCTCTGTTTGTTTTATAACCCAACTCCCTAACACCCCTTCCAGGAAAACTGCATCCTCATTCCGGGTTAATCTTCACTCTCTGTGTTTCCTTTGTCACCGAATCCATGTAGCACATGCTAAGGTGCAGCTGGATCAAAAAGGGTCTGTCGGTTTGTCACAAAGACTCTAATCACTAATGTGTGTGTGTGTCAGTGATAGGCACAGCACACTCTGCCAATACAACACGTTTTGAGAATGAGGAATGCGAGTCATGAGGAATGTGAGTCATCCCGCTGTTGTGCTCCTCTGCTGATACAAAGTCTAGTTAGTACCCAGTCTGAAATCTGAGACATGGAGGGAGAGATGAGCGATCAAATTGTTGATGGTGCCATTTCTCTACAGCTGCTCAAGGAACATATCTTATGTGAGACTGTTAAACTACAGCAAAGGTCAAACAAAGGTCACCTCCCACTGGGCACGTTTCATTGAAATTACACGGAGACAACGTTGGTTCAACCAGTGTGTGAATACTATGATTCATCTTTCTGTCCCTGATCTACTGTATTAACTCGTGTAAAAGTTGGCTGTGTGACATTATTAAGAGAAACTCATATAAAAGTATTGTCTCAGTCCAAAATACTCATTACGTGACATGTTAATTGTGTTATTTATTGAGTTGCTCAGTGTCGGCGGTCAGCAGTCTGGATCAATTGGAACAGACACCCATCTGACTCGTTTCCAGGAAGACAGGCACAAGCACATTCATTCCCATCATGAAGACAACGCTGATCCTTTCAGCTACGAAAACTCCAAAGGCCAGTCACAAGCCTAGCATGGGGCTCACAGCACAATAAACACCCTTACAGCTTATCATCACCCTCATCCTCATTATATGATGATTCTCAGTCATTAGTCTGTGGTATGACACTAGGTTTTTTTAATAGACTTTTTATAGACATCATTATTTTTTATCAATGATGAAGGAAAGCTAATGTTCTTTTGTGTGTGTCCTACACATAATATATCATTTTATGTAACTTGTTATAATATGTTGCACCTCATATAACCTTGTAAACACAGAATGTTGTGCGAGGTGAGTATTTCATGACAGTATTTCATCTGAGCAACTATAAGAGTCTTATAGTCAGCTTTTATTTCTTTCATCACATTCCCAGTGGGTCAGAAGTTTACATACATTCAATTAGTATTTGGTAGCATTGCCTTTAAATTGTTTAACTAGGGTCAAACATTTCAGGTAGCCTTCCACAAGCTTCCCACAATAAGTTGGGTGAATTCTGGCCCATTCCTCCTGACAGAGCTGGTGTAACTGAGTCAGGTTTGTAGGCCTCCTTGCTTGCACACACCTTCAGTTCTGCCCACAGATTTTCTATAGGATTGAGGTCAGGGCTTTGTGATGGCCACTCCCATACCTTGACTTTGTTGTCCTTAAGCCATTTTGCCACAACTTTGGAAGTATGCTTGGGGTCATTGTTCATTTGGAAGACCCATTTGCGACCAAGCTTTAACTTCCTGACTGATGTCTTGAGATGTTGCTTCAATATATCCACATAATTGTTCTTCCTCATGATGCCATCTATTTTGTGAAGTGCACCAGTCCCTCCTGCAGCAAAGCACCCCCACAACATGATGCTGCCACGCCCATGCTTCACGGTTGGGATGGTGTTCTTCGACTTGCAAGCATCCCCCTTTTTCCTCCAAACATAAAAATGGTCATTATGGCCAAACAGTTCTATTTTTGTTTCATCAGACCACAGGACATTTCTCCAAAAAGTATGATCTTTGTCCCCATGTGCAGTTGCAAACCTTAGTCTGACTTTTTTATTGCGGTTTTGGAGCAGTGACTTCTTCCTTGCTGAGCGGCCTTTCAGGTTATGTCGATATAGGACTCATTTTACTGTGGATATAGATACTTTGTACCCGTTTCCTCCAGCATCTTCACAAGGTCCTTTGCTGTTGTTCTGGGATTGATTTGCACTTTTTGCACCAAAGTACATTAATCTCTACGAGACAGAACGCGTCTCCTTCCCGAGCGGTATGACGGCTGTGAGGTCCCATGGTGTTTATACTAGCCTACTATTGTTTGTACAGATGAACGTGGTACCTTCAGGCATTTGGAAATTGCTCCCAAGGATGAACCAGACTTGTGGAAGTCTACAATTTGTTTTCTGAGGTCTTGGCAGATTTCTTTTGATTTCCCATGATACCAAGCAAAGAGGCAGTTAGTTTGAAGGTAGGCTTTGAAATACATCCACAGGTACACCTCCAATTGACTCATATGATGTCAATTAGCCTATCAGAAGCTTCTAAAGCCATGACATAATTTTCTGGAATTTTCCAAGCTGTTTAAAGGCACAGTCAACTTAGTGTATGTCAATTTCTGACCCACTGGAATTGTGATACAGTGAATTATAAGTGAAATAATCTGTCTGTAAACAATTGTTGGAAAAATGACTTGTGACATGCACAAAGTAGATGTCCCAACCAACTTGCCAAAACTATAGTACGTTAACAAGACATTTGTGGAGTGGTTGAAAAAGAGTTTTAATGACGCCAACCTAAGTGTTCGTAAACTTCCGACTTCAACTGTAAGTACTTCCATGCAAAATGAACACACTCACAAATCCATGACTGTTAACAAGAACTGTTTTGAGATTTATTTTACAATTGAGAAAAAACAAAATGAAACAAACTAATCGGTGCTAGAAATATTTTTTTTTACAATATCATTGATAAAACATTGAAATGTATAGTCATTGTGCATCGCTTAATTCTTTTTCACACCATATCATGCATCAAATTGGATGCAAGTATAATTCAAATAATTTCTGTAAACCAAGCCAAAGAAGCTAAATTCTTATTTCTTAAAAAATGACATTTTTGTGGATCTACAGTATATATCTATATACACAATTTTTTAAAACATTTTTTATTATTTTTTTTAATATAAAATGATGATATAAAAGTTAAAGAATGCACACACCTTTAAGAACAAAGAATGTTGAGCTATTGCAAATGGCAAGATATGTCTTATGGAGTATGACATTTCACTGCGAGTCATTTACATGTAAAGGACTGCTCTTTTATGGTTGAATTCAAAGCGGCAACATTTTAAAAGAGGAGTTGGTAACAAACCATACAATTGGAAAATTACTGTAAGTGATACTTCACATAAAAATGTTTTTTTTTTTAGCAAACTTGCATACTGTACGGCCATTCATTTTCACTGACTGATATGTAACCAGAAGCAGCATTTAAATTACCATGAATGTTTACATTATCTGCTTATTTTTGTAATACACTGACAGATTTCTGAGCAGGCCATTCATTATCAAAGATGTTGCAGTGTGACAAGAACCGAGAGAAGAAAATAATTTATCTTTCAAATTAAAACAGATTTTGACAAATGCAGAATATCTTAAAACATGTTCTCTTTACAAATAAAATCTTAAACGTCTATAAGGTGCTACTTCAGCCTTTCAAGGGGTTCTTCCATTCTTTTGGTGTGTACAATGAATATTCACCTTCTTCATATCAAGTATTGTACAGTTTTCTTTTCCCCTTAATTCATTTTCACCACTTTAGTCACCATTGAAACAGTAGTCGTTTTTTTTTTTTTGTCATGAAAAGATACAAAAAAAACGTGTGTTTAACCTTGGTTCACTAAAATACATGCACAGATCAGACAAATAGCATATAAATACATTACAAAATAAGTGTTAAAAAAGCTTGGCAACAAAAAAAATCGAATAAGACATGGTCCAGTCAGGCAGTATCACAACAACAAAAAAATAAGACTGATTCTGACAGCTCAGTTTGGCCCAGTGCAGTAACTGTGAACAATGTTATTTTAGTGCAATGAAATTCTGGTCAGTTACACAGCCGTCTTTCTGTCTGTTTATCTGTCTCTTCCCTCAGCTCCAGACCCCTCTACTACTTCTCCAGTTTCTCAAGAGCAGTGACGAACACCAGGTGATCTTCTGGTGACTTGCCATGGGTCTTGCTGAGGTGCAGTTTGACCGCGTGCTTGCTGACGAATGTCCGATTGCAAAGCCTGCACTGGTAAACTGAGCTAGTGTCGTCGTCTGGTGCAGTCAAGGATGCCAGGGTGCTGCCAAAAGTCATTTTGTCTGTGATCACCTTGGAGGCAGCCTGCTGCTCCCGTAGGTGCTCATTGGACAGCTTGGACAGGTCCTTCAAGCTGAAGCCCAGGTGAGACTCCAGGTGGCCGATGTAGGCGGACGCAGTCCTGAACTGCGAGGCACAGTCACCGCAGAGGAATACAGGCTGGCAGGAGTCCATGTTCTTCAGGAACTTGGTCCCACCAGTCCGCCGGAGCTGGTACTTGACGTTGGCCAGCCAGTGAGAGATGGTGGTCATGGAGAGGCCTGTGAACTTGCAGATGTGAACCCGCTCTTGGGGGCCGAGGTCCGTCATGGCGTAGCGGCCCTCCGGGGTCTCCCGCAGGCTAGAGCAGAACTGAGCCTGGAGGATGAGGAGGTGCTGGGGGTTCCAGTTGGACTGCCGCCCTTTCCTCTTCTGGACCGGGGAGAGATCGTCCAGAGCATCCTCGAACGCACTACCGTCTGCGTCTGACTTCTCGGAGATGGATGACGGGGCGGAGGACTTGGGTGTCAGTCTGCCTGTTAGGTTCTTCACCATGTCTGAAATGTCCATCAAAGCATTCTCTCTCAGAGGAGAAGAAATGTCAGAGAGAGACAGGCTTGACATTATGGGTTTGTTACCATTTATGCTGCTGTTGATGACAGTGCTGCTGTTGCTGTTGTTGTTGTTGCTGTTGTTGTTGTTGCTGTTGTTGTTGTTGCTGTTTTTGGACTTCCTCAGGTCCATAGGCTGGTCGTTGCTCTCGTACTGATAGTAGCAGTTGATGGGCTCGGGTTGCTTGGCTTGAGTCTGGTTGAAGGCCGGTTTCTCCATCATGCTGTTGCTGATCTTGTAGAGCATGGCCAGCGGGTCGCCCGCGGGGCTAACGGGCTTGGAGGCCTTGCCCAGGTGGTCGTTCATGATTGACTGAAGTGCGCTGAGGGGGTTGATGAAAGGCCTCTCTGGTGAGTGATCGGTGAAGATGCCCAAGCTGTTGGCGCCGTTGGTGATGGGTGACTGGCGAGTCTCTGGGCCGTTCTTTGAATGGCTGTGGCGGTTGTCTACCAGGCTCTCTTTGGGCTCCTTCTTGCAGACCAGCTCCGACTCTACATTTCCAGGGCTGCTGTTCCTCACGAGGGGCTTCCCGACGGTGAGGTCATTGGGCGCTGACTGGTGGTCCCTCTGCTCTTTCAGTACAGGAGACGGCGACTTGAGGGAGGATGGATGCCTGTGGCGGTCCAAGCTGACCATCTTCTCCTCTTTCTTCACAGCAGCAGCAGCAGCAGCTTTCCTTGTGACCTTCTCCACCAGCTCTTCCATGGCAGTAACATTGCTCCTGAGAGAGGTCGGAGATGCGGGGCTCCTGGGGGAGTGGATCACTGAGCCGGAGTCCTGGGTCACCAGCCCGCGGAGCCCGCTGTTGAACACCGGCTGGATCTGCACACTCTGGACCGAGGAGTGCAGTGCTGCATGCTTCATGTGGCCCTGGAGCTGGTAAGCAGCGTGGATGCTGGGGTAGCCACCACCCCACTGAGGCGTGCCCGTCTGGGCCTTGCTGATGGCACTGGACACAGTGTTCTCCAGGGACTTGAGGATGTCCAAACCTCCTTTAGGAGCCTCCTCCAGGTCCTCCTCTGTCAGATACTTATATGAGCCAGCGTTCACCTCAGTCTTCTCACCTGGCTCTTCCTTCTCCTCTTTGATCTTTTTCTCCCCGGGTTCGCTCGCCTCCATCCTCTCGTCTTCCGGTTCTCTCTTTTCGTCAGAGCCGCAGGAGAGTGCAGGGGAGACAGGCTGAGATTTGACACTGGGGACGGGAAGCCTGTTGGTGGTGGGTGGCAGAGGGATGGATTGGATCTTCTCCTCCACCACTGGGTCAAACACTAGCTGCTTGCCCTTTTTTGAGGCGGAGTTGGTGACCTTGAGGAAGTGGCCCGTGACCATCATGTGGGCAGTCAGCTGCTGCAGTGTATCATGGGAGCTCCCGCACTCCATGCACTTCAGGATCTGGGCCTTGCGAGCCTCGAACTGCCAAGTGTAGCTGGCACCGTTCTGATAGCCGTAGCGGTTGTTGGGTGTGACATAGGGGTTTGTCGTGGACTTGGGGTCTTTCCCAATGTCCCCTTGGGGCATGTGGCCACCGCTACCATGTACAGAGTCTGGGGAGCATGGGGATACCAGGGCGTCCTGGAGGGCTCTTTTTTTGGCAGAGGGCATCAGTTTAGTGGCCAGGGATGGCATCGGTTCTTTGAGAGGCACTTTCTGGTAATGCTTGGTCTTGATCATGTGGACGCTCAGGTCCTGCAGAGACTCGAAGGAGTGGCCGCAGTACATGCACTTGAGCACCTTCTGAGCGTCCTCTTTGCCCTCCATCTCCATCAGGGAGCGCTTGCGGGGCTTGGACCAGCGCTTGCCCCGCTCTTCCTCCTTGTCCTTGTTGTCGTCACGGTAGTGGCCCGACTCGTTCATGTGGACCGTGAGCCCCACCAGCGTGTCGTAGGCGCCGCTGCAGTCTTTGCAGCGGAACTTGCTGGCGCCGGTGAAGACTGAGCCGTAGAGCTTGTTGTTCTGGCGGTAGAGCTGCACCGTGCTGAACAGGCTGGGCTCAGGCAGCAGTTGGTAAGGGGTATGCTGGAAGGTCTTAGCCAAGGCTGCCTGGTGCCAGTCATAGGCCACAGCCCCACCGTTACAAGCACCACCACCGCCACTGCTGGTGCCACTGTTGCTACTGATGGAGTTAGCCGCGGTGCCGTTAGAGCTGCCACTGCTTGTTTGGTGGTTGGCGGTGGCGGTACTTCTTCTCCCATTGTGGTGGTGGCTGCTAGCATTGCTGTTCTCACTATTGTTGTTGTTGTGTGTGGTGGTAGTGGTGGGGCTGGTGGCGGTGGGGATGGCGCCAGCAGTAGCCGGTGTGGCTTTCATGATGTCCATGGCAATGCTGGACCAGGAGGCATCTGAGATCAGGTTTGCATAGACAGCTTTCATCTGAGCCAGGCTGTCCCTCAGGGAGAGACCATTGTTCGGTCCAGAGGGGAGGGGGGCTTCCTCCCTCTCATGGCCATCCCTGGAGGAGGTGCTCTTGAAGTCTGTGAGCCGGTCGCTGGCATCGCTGAGCGGGGAGCCGTAGCCGGCGTCTGGGTTGGTGCCGTTGCTGAGTGGAGAGGCCCGGTAGCTGGGCGGCTGGCCTCCATCCTCTTCCTCGTTGCAAAGGTACGCGGTGTCCTCCCCGTTCAGTGACAGCCCGTCATCCTGCAGGTGTTCCTCGTCGACTGCTCCTGCCTTAAACTCGTCCTCTGGTGAGTAAGCTGGAAGAGAGAGCGACAGAGAAAAGGGAAAAAGGAGGTCAACAAAGTGAAATAAAAGATTTACAATGCACTAACACGACCACTGACAAAACATAGCGATGAATAATCTGTGGCAGGAAATATGGGCTTTTATCTGTGTGTGTGTGTGTGTGTGTGTGTGTGTGTGTGTGTGTGTGTGTGTGTGCGCGCGCGTGTGTGCGCGTGTGTGTGCGTGTGTGTGCGTGTGTGTGTCTTTGAGTGTCAGTGGTGAAGAAATCTAGTTTCATAGAGAAAAAAGACACCAAAGTGTTGACACTTTCTTTCTTTACTCCCTATTTCATTGCCCATGCCTCCTGTTCCCTGGGATATCACTAACTGCTTGGCCTTGTTAACCAGCTACTTGACTCTCCTCCTATCCTTCTCCCTCATGCCTTATCTCTACACCCAATCATTCAACACACACACACACACACACACACACGCACACACAGTGAACTTCACTTTGTTTAGTCATTCACATGGTGAGCTTACGCAACCAATCAGGAGGGAGGGAAACAAAACAAGCATTCTGGGATGTTGCAGCGTCTCCTTCACCCACACTCATGTGCCAAAGGCCACTCTCGCTGAGTTAACAAATACAATTATATTAAATACCAGACAGTACTGTCAAGTCGTCTCTACAATGTCAAATAGGGGAGTGACACTCCTCGACTGTCTCCGTTACGTTTGACAGCGTTATTGAGAGGGGGGACGTGGGTATGGGTCACACTATACATGGCGTTCTGTATCATTTTCCTTGACACATACAGCGTGTAGACAACTTATCATCAAAAACACGGGCTGAAACTAAATAATGCACAGGTTAGACAACGAGAGAGAGAGAGAGAGAGAGAGAAAGAGAGAGAGAGAGAGAGAGAGAGAATGGGAAAATATTGTGAGGGTGTCTGCGAGCAAGTAGAACGTCAGGGAGAGGGGGGGACAGAGTAAAAAGAGGTGGAGAGAGGGAGGGAGACAGGAAAGACGGCCCCCTCAGTCCTCCCTTTATCTCCTTCCTCCATGGCGAGATGTGTGTCCCAGATGCCAGCATCAGTCTCTCCTGATGAAACAGACGTGCTGTCAGCTCCAAACAGCACGCTAACCTGTCATATCATCATCTAAGTGGACATAATACCTGATATATGTGCACTGGCACCATTTACTGCTGCTTGAGAGGAGATGGGAGGGAAAAAAGGCGAGCAGCTGCATACAGAAGCGTGTGGATGTGTGTGTGTGTGTGTGTGCCTGCATTGGTGTGTGCAATTCGCATGTGCTCATGCGTGTAGGTTTTCACACGGTAGCTTTCGAACATAAAGGCCCTAACGTGGTCTATAGGTTTGTATTTTCTGTCTATGACTGATAGGCCCTTCTCTCCAAACGAGCCACATACTGTATTCTCCTCATTCTCTTGATTCCTGACAGGATCTGGAGGGAAACGAGCGCAGCACAGGAGAACCTGGCTGTGTTTCAATCCCACTGACAGACAGAAGCTGAGACAGTTCCTAAAACTCTGAAAATCCCTAACACAGCAGATTAGCATTAGCTGTATACTGTACAAACTCTAACTGTAAGACATGTCCCCGTTATTATGCCAGCCTTCCCCTCACCAACGGCCAACTTGTGCTTGAAAAGAAAGAGGACTATGAAATCATACAGTAAAATGGCTATTCAGTCGTCACTAGCCTCTGATCAGTTCCAGTGAACTCATGTGAATTACCCACGTGAATAACTATGTCCACATCATCGGTGCCAAAAACGGCATTTTGGCAGCCCCACAAATCTACGTAATGAAAAGGTGAATGGAACGGAAGAAAAATATCTGTGAGTGAATAACAAAATACAGAATAGGGAGGGGAGGGGCAGGGAATGGTGAACGACAGGACGTGAAGGAAACCCTTTGACGATAGCTGTCAATCAAATGCTTATCCCCTCATGTTGTCATGGAAACAACAAAGAGAGCCTGCCGACAAAAGAACGACCTAAAACATCTGTAAAATCACAGGTTGGAAAGTGGAAGGCTTCAGAAACCATGAATATGGGATATTATGATGAAACACATAAGAAAATTAAGCCTAGGTAGAGAATTGTGAAACATAAAATCTACATATTTTGACGATGTGATTAAATTGCAAGCAGATGACAATGAACCCCCCCCCCCCCCCAAAAAAATAAAATGTAAAAATAGGACAGCTTTACCAGTTCAACCATTCATGAAACCCGATCGAACACAACGACTCAAAATCCGACTGGTGACCGAATCCCGCCTCCTCAACGTGTCCTAGACCTAGACGCACATACGAGGGGAGACGGGAGCGAGGGGAGGGGTTTGGCGTGCCGTCCCCGGTGGTTTAGCTTGCCGAGCGGGTGATGGCTGTGAGCGGGGCCATCTGCACGGGCGTAAAGGCGCCTGTCACTTCTGCTCCGGGACGCCTCGCCGTCAAGGGGACAGGTGGTGGCGCGGCCAGGATGTGTCCGAGGCCTGTGCTGTCACAAACGGCCGGGATCAAGCCACGCCATGTCACCGCAACACACACACTGAACGTCACGCCATTTCTGGGCACCACACACACGTACACATAATAAACATCATCAACACAATGGAAGATCTACATTGTTTTGAAAAAAGGGGTTAGTGGACAGTCCATCTATATTATGCGCCACAAACTACACTATCAGTAACAGGCCTACTGCACGTCTGTGGACATGTTACAGGGGAGCCTTAACTGTTACCAAACAGAGTAAACCCTAGCCACGTCTCACGTGACGGGGGTTTCCAGATGTGTGTGTAGTCTTGTCGGAGAGTAGACGGACAGACAGACAGACCGACAGAGAGACACGGGTTTAGAAGGTGTTACGATTAATGAGTCTAGGATGACTGTGTTCCTTTTCACTCTGTACGATCTCAACATAATGTTAGACCTGGAGGTGACACGCACACGCACACACACACACACCCTAGTCTGTTTCCTTTGATTTGGGGAATAATAAATTAAATGTAATCACATGCACATCAGCGTTTTAGCAGAGAATGGATCACTTCTTCTCAAACTTTGGCATCTCGGTATGGCCCTTCCATTTTGTGTTTTTGTTGTCTTTCCGAATTCTGCTAGTTGTTAAATCAATAAACCTCTCTGTCAGGCTGGCGGTGCCTCACCATTTGGCCGCCATCAAACCCAAACAAAACAGATAAGAAAAGCAGAAAGGCGATGAAACGAGAGAGGGAGAGAGAGGGAGGGAGGGAGAGAACGGGGGATGAGACCAGTCAGTTACTCCGCCATCCGACCCCATTTCCCGTCCCCAACACCCCTCCTATTTCCTTACACACATCTCTCTATTTATCTGATGTGATTTTGGGAAGAGGGGTGCAATCACCGCAGTCATTTGCGCCACTAATGTCCAATCCCAGCCCCCTTCACTCATGTGATTTAGGCTGGTGTTGGAGTGGGCTAGTGGGGGTATGGGGAGCTGGGAGGGAGGTGGGGGGCCAGGGGCCATTTATCCCACGCTCTAATGGGAAACTGGCAGTCTTATTCCTTCCCCTACATTCTGTTTGTCACCCCGCTCCTCCATTACAGTCCTCTCAGCCCTGATGGCTTTGGACAGGAGCTGATCAAAAAGCCATCGCTTGACCTACGCGCCGTGGCAGCCCGACGAGAACGACTCGCGCCAGCCAGAGAGAGAGGGATGAGATAGAGGAGAAGGGGGAGGTGGGGGGGTAGGATGAGTGTATGTGAAGGGGATGAGGAGGACGGGTGGGGGGGTGATAGCTCCTCGGACCAGGACAAGAGGGGAGGGGGTTGTAAATAAAATGACATTATTACTTATTCTGTCCCGTCATGTAGAAAACCCAATTATGGTAATGTCTGCTGCCGGGCCCGTCGTGTCAGAGAGAGGGAGAGCAGACAGAGAGCATGCTGGGTTGTGGATTCCTCTGGAGCGGCTAACGTGAGAGAGCAGTGGTCTGCCTGCGTGTCGGTCTGCCCACCGAGGCCCTCCTCTCCCTCCCCTGACGGTACACACTTAGAAAAAAGGGTTCCAAATGGGTTCTTTGGCTGTCCCCATAGGAGAAACCTTTTTGGCTCAAGGTAGAACTATTTTGGGTTCCATGTAACATTTTCTGGGGAAAGGGTTCTATATGGAACTCAATATAAAAATATATAAAAATAAAAAAACTTTATTTAACCAGGTAGGCCAGTTGAGAACAAGTTCTCATTTACAACTGCGACCTGGCCAAGATAAAGCAAAGCAGTGTGACACAAACAATAACACAGAGATGGAATAAACAAACATACAGTCAATAACACAATATATATATATATATTTTTAAGTCTATGTACAGTGTGTGCAAATGAGGTAAGATAATGGAGGTAAGGCATAAATAGGCCATAGTGGGGAAATAATGGCATTGAAGCTTGTCTGGAGGTTAGTTAACACAGTGTCCAAAGGGCCAGAAGTATACAGGATGGTGTCATCTGCGTAGAGGTGGATCAGAGAATCACTAGCAGCAAGAGCGACATCGTTGATGTATACAGAGAAAAGAGTCGGCCCGAGAATTGAACCCTGTGGCACCCCCATAGAGACTGCCAGAGGTCTGGACAACAGGCCCTCCGATTTGACACACTGAACTTTATCTGAGAAGTAGTTGGTGAACCAGGCGAGGCAGTCATTTGAGAAACCAAGGCTGTTGAGTCTGCCGATAAGAATAAGGTGATTGATAGAGTCAAAAAAGCCTTGGCCAGGTTGATGAAGACGGCTGCACAGTACTGTCTTTTATCGATGGCGGTTATCATATCGTTTAGGACCTTGAGCGAGGCTGAGGTGCACCCATGACCAGCTCGGAAACCAGATTGCATAGCGGAGAAGTTACGGTGGGATTCGAAAGGGTCGGTGATCTGTTTGTTAACTTGGCTTTCGAAGACCTAAGAAAGGCAGGGTAGGATAGATATAGGTCTGTAGCAGTTTGGGTCTACAGTGACTCCCCCTTTGAAGAGGGGGCTGACCGCGGCAGCTTTTCAATCTTTGGGGATCTCAAACGATACCAAAGAGAGGTTGAACAGGCTAGTAATAGGGGTTGCAACAATTTTGGCTGATCATTTTAGAAAGAGAGGGTCTAGCCCTGCTGATTTGTAGGAGTCCAGATTTTGCAGATCTTTCAGAGCATCAGCTATCTGGATTTGGGTGAAGGAGAAATGGGGGAGGCTTGGGCAAGTTGCTGTGGGGGGTACAGGGCTGTTTACCAGGGTAGGGGTGGCCAGGTGGAAAGCATGGCCAGCCGTAGAAAAATACTTATTGAAATTCTCAATTATTGTAGATTTTTCAGTGGTGACATTGTTTCCTAGCCTCAGTGCAGTGGGCAGCTGGGAGGAGGTGCTCTTATTCTCCATGGACTTTACAGTGTCCCAGAACTTTCTGGAGTTTGTGCTGCAGGATGAAAATTTCTGTTTGAAAAAGCTAGCCTTTGCTTTCCTAACTGTCTGTGTATATTGGTTCCTAACTTCCCTGAAAAGTTGCATATCGCGGGGGCTATTCGATGCTAATGCAGAACGCCGCAGGATGTTTTTGTGCTGGTCAAGGGCAGTCAGGTCTGGAGTGAACCACGGTCTGTATCTGTTCCTGGTTCTAAATTTGTTTAATGGGGCGTGCTTATTTAAGATTGTGAGGAATTCGCTTTTAAAGAATAACCAGGCATCTTCTATTGACGGAATGAGGTCAATATCCTCCCAGGATACCCGGGCCTGGTCGATTAGAAAGGCCTGCTCGCTGAAGTGTTTTAGGGAGAGTTTGACAGTGATAGGGTTCTAGGGTTCTACATGGAACCAAAAGGGTTTTTCCTGGAACCAAAAATGTTCTTCAAAGGGTTCTCCTAAAGGGACGGCCGAATAACCGTTTTAGGTTCTAGATAGCACCTTTTTTTCCTACGATTGTAGGCACAACAGCGGGCCAGCATTTGGGCCTGGCACCCTCCGCTCTGGGCCTGGCACCCTCCGCTCTGGGCCTGGCACCCTCCACTCTGGGCCTGGCACCCTCCACTCTGGGCCTGGCACCCTCCACTCTGGGCCTGGCACCCTCCACTCTGGGCCTGGCACCCTCCACTCTGGGCCTGGCACCCTCCACTCTGGGCCTGGCACCCTCCACTCTGGGCCTGGCACCCTCCACTCTGGGCCTGGCACCCTACGCTCTGGGCCTGGCACCCTCCGCTCTGGGCCTGGCACCCTCCACTCTGGGCCTGGCACCCTCCACTCCCCACCCTCCATGATACAGTGGGTTGCATACAGGACCATATAGAGTAGGCTACATGTAGATGTGTAAGAGAGAACGGATATCTACTGTAAGTGTCTGGAGTTTAGCACCACTGGAGGGACCATCTTACCTAAAAACTTAAGAGGTAAAAAGTATTTGTAAAATACAGAGAAATCAAAAGATATAAGATAATTATCCATTTCTGCAATACGTTATTTGTTTCCCTTGCATCGTCTTCCTAAGTCCTCATATCTAGTCTGGAGATGTGCGTGATATAGGTTCTCCTAAAACAATCCCCCTCCACTGCCACCCCCACCTCTGTCCACCTCCTCCTCCTTTCCTTTCCTTTTCCTCCCTCCCTTGCTTCTCTCTCTCTCTCTTGTCCTCCACACTGGTCCAACCACCGACGTCAGCCCCTCCCGAGTGGAAGAATAGAGCATATGGCCAAGCACCTAAAGAGCCTTAAATAACTGCTGCGCCATTCCACCTCACCGTACCGATTCATCTCCACTCATTTGAGAAAACTGCCAGCCGGAGGAGAGTGGAGCGGTGGCAGCACACACTATTCCTGTAGACAGAGCCGGAGCGGTGGCAGCACACACTATTCCTGTAGACAGAGCCGGAGCGGTGGCAGCATACACTATTCCTGTAGACAGAGCCGGAGCGGTGGCAGCATACACTATTCCTGTAGACAGAGCCGGAGCGGTGGCAGCATACACTATTCCTGTAGACAGAGCCGGAGCGGTGGCAGCACACACTATTCCTGTAGACAGAGCCGGAGCGGTGGCAGCACACACTATTCCTGTAGACAGAGCCGGAGCGGTGGCAGCATACACTATTCCTGTAGACAGAGCGGAGCGGTGGCAGCACACACTATTCCTGTAGACAGAGCCGGAGCGGTGGCAGCACACACTATTCCTGTAGACAGAGCCGGAGCGGTGGCAGCATACATTATTCCTGTAGACAGAGCCGGAGCGGTGGCAGCACACACTATTCCTGTAGACAGAGCCGGAGCGGTGGCAGCACACACTATTCCTGTAGACAGAGCCGGAGCGGTGGCAGCATACACTATTCCTGTAGACAGAGCGGAGCGGTGGCAGCACACACTATTCCTGTAGACAGAGCCGGAGCGGTGGCAGCACACACTATTCCTGTAGACAGAGTCGGAGCGGTGGCAGCACACACTATTCCTGTAGACAGAGCCGGAGCGGTGGCAGCATACACTATTCCTGTAGACAGAGCCGGAGCGGTGGCAGCATACACTATTCCTGTAGACAGAGCCGGAGCGGTGGCAGCATACACTATTCCTGTAGACAGAGCCGGAGCGGTGGCCGCACACACTATTCCTGTAGACAGAGCCGGAGCGGTGGCCGCCGACACTATTCCTGTAGACAGAGCCGGAGCGGTGGCCGCCGACACTATTCCTGTAGACAGAGCGGAGCGGTGGCAGCACACACTATTCCTGTAGACAGAGCCGGAGCGGTGGCCGCCGACACTATTCCTGTAGACAGAGCGGAGCGGTGGCAGCATACACTATTCCTGTAGACAGAGCGGAGCGGTGGCAGCATACACTATTCCTGTAGACAGAGCCGGAGCGGTGGCCGCCGACACTATTCCTGTAGACAGAGCGGAGCGGTGGCAGCACACACTATTCCTGTAGACAGAGCCGGAGCGGTGGCCGCCGACACTATTCCTGTAGACAGAGCCGGAGCGGTGGCCGCCGACACTATTCCTGTAGACAGAGCGGAGCGGGGGCAGCACACACTATTCCTGTAGACAGAGCCGGAGCGGTGGCCGCACACACTATTCCTGTAGACAGAGCCGGAGCGGTGGCCGCCGACACTATTCCTGTAGACAGAGCGGAGCGGTGGCAGCACACACTATTCCTGTAGACAGAGCCGGAGCGGTGGCCGCCGACACTATTCCTGTAGACAGAGCGGAGCGGTGGCAGCATACACTATTCCTGTAGACAGAGCCGGAGCGGTGGCAGCATACACTATTCCTGTAGACAGAGCCGGAGCGGTGGCCGCACACACTATTCCTGTAGACAGAGCCGGAGCGGTGGCAGCACACACTATTCCTGTAGACAGAGCCGGAGCGGTGGCAGCACACACTATTCCTGTAGACAGAGCCGGAGCGGTGGCCGCACACACTATTCCTGTAGACAGAGCCGGAGCGGTGGCAGCACACACTATTCCTGTAGACAGAGCGGAGCGGTGGCAGCACACACTATTCCTGTAGACAGAGCCGGAGCGGTGGCAGCACACACTATTCCTGTAGACAGAGCCGGAGCGGTGGCAGCACACACTATTCCTGTAGACAGAGCGGAGCGGTGGCAGCATACACTATTCCTGTAGACAGAGCCGGAGCGGTGGCAGCACACACTATTCCTGTAGACAGAGCCGGAGCGGTGGCAGCACACACTATTCCTGTAGACAGAGCCGGAGCGGTGGCAGCACACACTATTCCTGTAGACAGAGCCGGAGCGGTGGCAGCACACACTATTCCTGTAGACAGAGCCGGAGCGGTGGCAGCACACACTATTCCTGTAGACAGAGCCGGAGCGGTGGCAGCACACACTATTCCTGTAGACAGAGCCGGAGCGGTGGCAGCACACACTATTCCTGTAGACAGAGCCGGAGCGGTGGCAGCACACACTATTCCTGTAGACAGAGCCGGAGCGGTGGCAGCACACACTATTCCTGTAGACAGAGCCGGAGCGGTGGCAGCATACACTATTCCTGTAGACAGAGCCGGAGCGGTGGCAGCACACACTATTCCTGTAGACAGAGCCGGAGCGGTGGCCGCATACACTATTCCTGTAGACAGAGCCGGAGCGGTGGCCGCATACACTATTCCTGTAGACAGAGCCGGAGCGGTGGCAGCATACACTATTCCTGTAGACAGAGCCGGAGCGGTGGCAGCACACACTATTCCTGTAGACAGAGCCGGAGCGGTGGCAGCACACACTATTCCTGTAGACAGAGCCGGAGCGGTGGCAGCACACACTATTCCTGTAGACAGAGCCGGAGCGGTGGCAGCACACACTATTCCTGTAGACAGAGCCGGAGCGGTGGCAGCACACACTATTCCTGTAGACAGAGCGGAGCGGTGGCAGCATACACTATTCCTGTAGACAGAGCCGGAGCGGTGGCAGCATACACTATTCCTGTAGACAGAGCCGGAGCGCGCGCGCGTGTGTAGACATGTTTAACAATACTTGTAGGGACCAGAAGAACAGTAAACAAACCAACATTTGACCGACAGGGGACATTTTGACAGTCCCCACAAGGAAAAAGGCTATCTGTAATGGATTTAGGGTTGGGTTAGAATTAGTGTTAGGAGAAAGGTGATACCTAGTCAGTTGCTCACTGAATGCATTCAGCCGAAATGTGTCTTCTGCATTTAACCCAACCCCTCTGAATCAGAGAGGTGCGGAGAGCAGTTGTTCGAATTAGGCTGAGGGGTTAAAGGTTAGCTTTAAGGTTAAGATTAGGGCTTAATGAAAACAGGATTTTGAATGGGTATCAATTGTGTGTCCCCACAAGGTTGGGGGTTGAAAGCTGATGTATACACAACTCGCGAGGCATAGTTACAGTCGCAGTAATGTGGCCTCATAACCTTGAATATTTCTGTCAGCTTCAGTGTTAGCCAAGGGTGAAGAGTGAGGCGATGAAGTCATGTCAACAGAATTCCATAAAGATTGCTCTATTCCCTTCTGTGTTCATACAGTAGTACCACAGCTTAGTGACTTCACTACGGCACAAAATACCATTATTATTCGTGAGATTCAAATGTGAGATTATGATGGGAAACACACACACACACACACACACACACACACACACACACACACACACACACACACACACACACACACACACACACACACACACACACACACACACACTGGACACTGCAGTGTGTGTGGTAACAGCTCTTACATGACACATCTAGAGGACATAGAGAGGAAAACGACTGCCTGGCAGACAGGTAGCACTGTTCTGTGTGTAGGTTAAGACACATTGAATGACATATTGAGGGAGGGGAGGTGTGAGGTGTACATGTACAGTATGTGTGTGTAGATACAAGAGGTATGGTGTGGGTGTGTGTGTGTGTGTGTGTGTGTGTGTGTGTGTGTGTGTGTGTGTGTGTGTGTGTGTGTGTGCGTGCATTAATAGACCTGGCTCTATAAATAAAACAGAAGCACCACACACACACACACACACACACACACACACACATGCGCACACATGCGCGCGCACACACACACACACACACACACACATCATTTCTGCACCATGTATTCATGTACACTATCCCACACACCCACATACTTATTTAGCAACATGATTGTTGGTTCTCCTGTCTGGTTGTAAAGAGGGGAGATGTAAAAACGAGTGGCTGTTTCCAGAGGGTGCTGAATGAAAGCACTTGGTGGAGTACAGCTGGGCTGGAACGTGCTGTGTGTTCAATAGAGTCGACCAGCAGGGATCGATCGCAATTCATCTCACTTTTAATATTTTCATTCTCACCCACACACACACCCTGAGCATGTTACTAGCTTGTTAGGAGAGGGACAAAATACGTTCGTGCACGTATAGGCGTGCATGTAAACACACACACACATTCAAACACACACGCACACACACAGTACGAGGTTCAATAAAACAATATGGAATGTATTTATTGGTTGTTTCACCCCCGTCGTCTCCTCTGCATAACAAGCCCTGTATAACTACATCGTACATTTCAACACGTCCGTTTAATTACCAGAGACAATGTCGGGAGGCGGGAGAGAGAACAAGCGCCTTTGAAGTGAGGACTTAAAAACCGCTCCGACACAGATGCTGTTCATTTAGGTGGGATGTCGTTTTATATGTTTTATATGAAGATGTAATGTTCAAAAGAAAGTGTATGTGTGTGTGTGTGTGTGTGTGTGTGTATGTGTTTATTTTTTTTGGTACTTCTCCAGGAATGCTTGGAAAGTAGTAGGCTGGGAGGTAGTGGGTACAGGTACTAGGGGTGTGGGTGTGTGTGCGTGTGTGCCCGTACATGCCCGATGTGTGTGTGTGTGTGTGTATTACACGGCAGTGTATGCATTATGTGTGTGTGTTCCCTGAACAAACACAATGGGCTGAGGGTATAATAATTGATTGAAGGCCACCTCCTTGTCCAGGGTGACCGTGACAGCAGACGACAGGGGGACAGACACGACAGTGGCTGGGACGGTCGAGTGGACGCTTCAGGTCAATGTCAACACACACTCGTCGCTTCCAGCAGCTTAGCTAATTACACAACGGCCCTTAAGGCCACTTACAACAGGTTAGCTAATTAACAAACAGCTGATTACAAATTAACAGAGAGGTGTTCTTAATCTCCCACCCAAACAACGTGATGACAAACACTAACCGCTTGTAATTAGTTCTGGGTAAAGGGAGGGGTGGAGAGGGCAGGGTTGTGTGTGTGTGTGTGTGTGTGTGTGTGTGTGTGTGTGTGTGTGTGTGTGTGTGTGTGTGTGTGTGTGTGTGTGTGTGTGTGTGTGTGTGTGTGTGTGTGTGTGTGTGTGTGTGTGTGTGTGTGTGTGCTGTTTTGGTAAAGGGACCGCATCTATGTCAGACTAACAACAACACTGTCATAATGTAGTTGCCACTTTGTGAAAAGTTCAACGGTCCAGCCACAGTTAGCCCAGTCTATGTACCTTCCGATTAGCATAGTGAGAGTCATCAAAATAACATAGGGGTTGAGGGCTAACACAACTCACAGGCCCAGACGGCCATAAGGCTCCGAGTCGCACCTGACGACAGTTATAAAATCCTTTCTCTCTCCCTCCACCCTAATTTTCACGGCCCCTAAAACATCCGTTCTCTCGCAAGGCCCCAAACGTCCATCTGCCCATATAAATCCCTTTTTAAAACGTACCCCCCCCACCACCACACACACACACACACACACACACACGTCACCTGTGCCTTTTAAGCTGCCACCCCCCCCCCCGTCCCTCCCTCCCCCTCAAACACTTCCTTTGAATTCCACCTGCCCCCTTTCAACATCAATACCCCTTCCTCTCTCCTTCCTTCCCCCTCTCTCGCTATAAAGGCACCTGTGACTTTAAATCTCTGTGTCAGGCCCTGCCATGGCTCGACAATCCAGCACGCCCAACTTCACCTGAGCACCCCCCCCCCCCCCCCCCCCTCCTCCCCTCCTCCTCGACAAGACAACAGTGCAGCCTAGAAAACGGCCCGGCCAGCCGCAGCTGTCTCCATCGCCTAGCAACGGCGAGCCTGATAGATGACCCCAACGATGGATAATTACCGTAAATCACAAGAGCTCAGACACTAAGGGGGAGAGCAGGGGAGAGAGAGAGAGAAAGAGAGAGAGAGAAAAATACAAAAGAGAGAGCAAAATAGAGGGTGAGAGAGAGAGAGAGAGAGATCAAAAATAAAGGGGGGTGGAACTGGTCATCCATGCACTAATGCACCTTGATGAGCTCAGATCCCCCCCCCCACCCTTTACTCAAACACGCACACAAAAACACAGGAACACACAAACGCACAGGCAGGAACACAGAGGCAGCAGCCTTGTCGCTGTAATCCGACACCCCATTCCCCGCCTCGCTGCAGAGGCGCTTGTCTGTCAGAGATTCACCTCTTTACACAGAGGCGCCAATCAAAGGCCAGACAGAGCAGCCCAAAACATTGAGAAGGCAGGGGAGAGCAGACCGGTCCAAAAGCCAGAGGGGAGGGGGTGCACTGCACTATACAGAATACCAGTATAAAACAAAGCCACACACTTGGATTGAGGAGGAATGGTGACAAAAAGTCCAAAACAAGTTTAAATAACCTAAAGATTTCACGTAGAACTGTCCAAAGCACAGTTTACTCACTAGCAAAGGTTCAGCCTTTTTTTACTAGTCTTACAAACTGTCCCTTCTCTCTGCCTCCTACTTCACTCCTCCCTCCCTCTCCACTCCCCTCCCTCCCTCTCTTCCTTTCTCCCACTGCCTACACGCCTACATACCTCCCTACCTCTCCTCTCCTCCCCCCCTTTCCCCCCCTCCCCGTTCCAGATGTTTGACCTGGTTCTGCGTGTGATAGATTGACAGGTAATGGGGGAAGTTGAAGGGGCGATGGAGGCAGGAGCAGGTGTTCAGCACAGTCTTTCTGGCCGGCGTGAAGTTGCCTTGTCCTTCAATACATCTACACCGCCCGTCTACTTCCTGTCTCGCTCTCTTTCTCCCTCCCCATGGCTCAATCTCTCTCGTCCGTCCCCCCCTCTCTCTTTCGGTCTCTGTTTGAGAGGTGTAATCCGTCAGCATAGTGAAAGGGTTGGACATGTAGGCCTACTGTCGTTCATGGGGAAACACATGTGCAGTGGCAGGGGGGGGGTTGGATAACACAATAAGAGCCCAGAGTCCCAGCCACAAAACTACTGTGTAACTGTGTCACCCTGAGCACTACTGAGCAAAAGAGGTTATTACTGAGTAACTCGCTCAATTTCATGTCACGTGTACATCGCAAACTGCAATTATTACAGGAGGAGGGGGAGAGAAGAGAGTGAAGACCAAAGGGAAAGAAAAATGAAGAGGAGTGTGATGAGTAGGGGAGGGAGAGAGAGAGAGGGGAGGAGGGGGGATGCAAGCCATAAATCAAAAGTGTGGTGACGGTAAATAACTGCGGCGAGGCTGTAACTACCTGCCATCATGTGACCCCAGGAGAGCGTTCAGCGCGAGGGAAACAGGGGTCTCGCTGATAAATCCCCTCCAATTTTTACTGCATAACATTAAAGGACATGTCACCGTCGCAAATCACTCCGGCTCTGCGTTGGAGATGGAAGTTCAAAACAGGCTCTATTTGCATGTTGGCGCTCCAACATTCCGGGGGAGTGGATATCGGATGAGAAAATCCCTCACTGACTGGTGTGTATTAACTTGAAAGTACAAACACTTAAAGACATGCTCCAGAATTTTGGTGAGTAGTAAATATTTTTTAAACCTCCTGCTTTGGCCTGGATCTCTCTATGCGTAGTCCATGCAGTACACGCATAATCTATGAGCAGAATTACTGTCTCACCTCAATTAGCCACGAAATCCATAGTTTGAAAGTGGCTATTCACTGGAAGCTGTACGTGGCCACCTCCCTTACATTTTCCCCCATGCGGACCTGCCCCCTTGCAATTCGAGTTCCAGCCAATGAGCTTCGGCCCCTCGCCCTTTGACCGACGGCTAGCAAGATGCACGCACAGCAGAGTGAGAGAGCAATGACGTGTTGCACATATCTGCACATACCGTAGGTGACATAGTAGACACTTTTGGCTGCTTTCAGAACTACTGGCTAAAAAGTACACAAAACTACCTGAGAAACTCTTTAAACCAGAGATTATAATCATTAGGTAAATGTGGAGGACCTCAGTTTAATCACTCAACTTGCTGGTGGTGTTAGTATTGTTAAAGAAAGGGGAGGACACAGGCAATAGAGAAATCCTACCGTAACCGCATTGCAGCGTTCAAATTCAGCACTTGTTCATAAAGCATCAGCTGGAAGCCGACGGACTGAAACAGGGAGGGACCGCCTTGACCTTTCCAATGAGGAAGGCTCAGTTTCCCTTTCTGTTGCAAAACAATGTCTGTTGAGTGCTCTAATGAACAGGGCCCTGCTAATGCAAATTCAGCACCGGCTCTATCACATCCAGTTCTCACCTTGTCCGAGTCTGTGTCCAAAATGGCACTATATTCCCTACATAGTGCACTGCTTTATAGGGAGCCGTTTCGGACGCAGACCATCGCTACCCGACTTCGCCTGAACTGACTCACGGGAAAACTTGATAACGACATCAGTCTGTATTTATTTCCTTATTGCCCATCAATATAAGACTGACACAAGTTAACAATATCACCAACAGAAAGATACAGAGGTTCAAACTGGTCACTCCTTGGCAGTTATCTAGACACAAACAATCACTTTGAAACACACATGCTTTCTGTCATTTGATAACTCGTTCTTTCACTCGCACACACCACACACACT
Source organism: Salvelinus fontinalis (assembly GCF_029448725.1). Taxonomy (NCBI): domain Eukaryota; kingdom Metazoa; phylum Chordata; class Actinopteri; order Salmoniformes; family Salmonidae; genus Salvelinus; species Salvelinus fontinalis. The sequence goes on along the minus strand of NC_074702.1, from coordinate 29,953,737 downwards.
TTGCAAGCAGTGTGCCGGGCATCTGCTGTCACGTGACCTGTCTCAGTGAGCTAAGCAGAGACAGACACTGTCAACTTAGAATGCCTCAAATGCCCACCTAAGAACAGGCGCGGCAGGAACCAAGGCTGTCTCCCTGTATAATTTGAGCTAATCCGCAATAGGAGATAGTCAAGTTTATGGCAAATCTGGCTAACAGCGTCAGTCACCGGCGGCTTTTCATCTCATATTTGGACCCGTTTCCATCACGCGCTGACGACAAAGGCAGCCGCACAAAGTGTGATTACCTTGCCTATTTTTACATTTCTGCACGACTTCTGATAATGGCGAGGATTTGAAACAGGAGAAAGAATACACTTAGATTCCCTTCTTAGTGAAGGAAAGCAGGTAAGTTATGGCAGGCGACTGGCTATAGGAGAGGAGTGAAAAAATAATGTTTTAAATGTGAGCTACACACTGAGTGGACAAAACATTAGGAACACCTTCCTAATATTGAGCTGCACCCCCTTCTGCCCTCAGAACAGCCTCAATTCTTCGGGGCATGGACTCTACAAGGTGTTGAAAGCGTTCCACAGAGATGCTGGGCCCATGTTGACTCCAATGCTTCCCACAGTTGTGTTAAGTTGGCTGGATGTCATTTGGGTGGTGGTCCATTCTTGATACACACGGGAAACTATTGAGTGTGATAAAAAAACAGCAGCGATGCAGTTCTTGACACAAACAAACCAGTGCGCCTGGCACCTACTACCATACCCCGTTCAAAGGCACTTAAATAGTTTGTCTTGCCCATTCACCCGCTGAATGGCACACACACAATCCATGTCTCAAGTGTTTAAAAATACATCTTTAACTGGCTCCTCCCCTTCATCTACACTGATTGAAGTGGAGTTAACAAGAGACATCAATAAGGAATCAGAACTTTCACCTGGGTTCGCCAGGTTCACTATTTCCTGGAAAGAGCAGGTGTTCCCATTGTTTTGTACTCAAAAAAGTGGAGGTTAACACAGACACACTAACACACACACACACACACGTGCACAAGAGAAAACAAACACACTCGTACACATGCACACGGACACACACTTCCTTTTCAGTGCCAAGGTTTACACCCTGTGGTGTTTTTTCTGCACTGTTGGCCACATGACCACATGCATTTGAATGTCGGTTGGAGTGCATCCCTCCTCTTCATCCAGAGAGAAGACAAGAACCATAAAAGACGACACACACAATGAAGGCTTTTACCCGAGAGGGGCTTAGAGGGGGGGGTATGCTGGGGTGCAACTCTGGCAGGGTAGGTACTTTCAGGGCACTAGGCAGAAAACCACGAGAGAACCAACTTAAGCTCAACGAGAAAACACCTCCCCAAAAAACATTTGGGAGTGGGGTCCCTTTCTCCCGGTCTCCCCCACAGAGAGTGGTTTTGGTTTGGCTCTTCCATAGAGGAGTGACCTGGGAGAGAGGAAACAGACAAAGGGAAAAGGGGAGACAGCACACGGATCCTAATGAAGCCATAAATCAAACGTCCGGTGAGAAAAGACTCCGAAGGAGGATCACATCGCCGGGGATCAATGGAGACACATCTAAAGGAGGAGACAACACAGCCCGCGAACACACACACACACACACACACACACACACACAAACAGCTAGAAGGACACAAACAAGCGCATGCAAGTACACACAGGCTGAACAACAGCCTCATAAACACACACATATACACCCTTGAACATACACGCACATACCCTCTCACAAAGGCGCAGAGTAACTGAGACACATGCTTGTCTTCAATCTATTAAACTTCCTCGCATATTGTCCCCCCTACCACCCAGGAGGGCTCTGAGTTACACCTCCACGCTCAATCCCTCTCGTCTAAATAATATCGGCCGTGATAAATGGCGCCATAACTCTGATATCCACAATCAATCTCTGCTTTAAAGACACATCCATCTTCAGTAATTCTGATGGGGTGGGGGGGTTCCAGGGGAGTGTGAGAGGTGGGGAGGGGGGAGCCGAGGGAAGACGTGACTGTTTTCCTGACCTCCTGGCGGGGGACTAGGGTGGGGGGACGGGGGGACCCGGTGGAGGCGGGCTACTGAGTGATGTCTGTCAGCTAACATCTGGCTGGGAAAATAAACTCGGCTTATGAAGACAAATGAAAAGGGCTGTTCCTGCCGCCACCGCCGAGACACGGCGAGAGTGAGAGAGAGAGGAGACAAAGAGGCAGAGAGAGAGAGAGAGACGGAGAGAGAGAGACTGAATAAAAAAGGGAGCGAGGGGGAGAGAAGCAAAGCAGCCATTAACGTAGTCACGCTGCAAAGACACAGAGCTCACTTAGTCAAAACCTTGTCGTTCTCTCTTCTCTCTCTCTCTCTCTCTTCTTTTTTCCTCTCTTGTAATCAGTCGTTGAGTGGCACGCCAGGAACATTCTAGATGGCAATATGGCCGCAGTATGAAGAAGACCAAAGACAAGACACTGTCTCTTTCCTTTCATCCTCAGTGATTGTGCAGTGTACACATGGGGGTGTCTGAAGATGCATTGGGGGGGAGTGAACTAGGGCTGGGACCTCGCGGTACAATATTGTCACAATACCTAGGTGCCGATATGATACAGTTGAAGTCAGGTTGGAGTCATTAAAACTCGTTTTTCAACCACTCCACACATTTCTTGTTAACAAACTACAGTTTTGGCAAGTCGGTTAGGACATCTTCTTTGTGCACGACACAAGTCATTTTTCCAACAATTGTTTACAGACAGAATATTTCACTTATAATTTACTGTATCACAATTCCAGTGGGTCAGAAATTTACATACACTAAGTTGACTGTGCCTTTAAACAGCTTGGAAAATTCCAGAAAATGATGTCATGGCTTTAGAAGCTTCTGATAGGCTACTTGACATCATTTGAGTCAATTGGAGGTGTACCTGTGGATGTATTTCAAGGCCTACCTTCAAACTCAGTACCTCTTTGCTTGACATCATGGGAAAATCAAAAGAAATCAGCCAAGACCTCAGAAAATAAATTGTAGACCTCCACAAGTCTGGTTCATCCTTGGGAGCAATTTCCAAACACCTGAAGGTACCACGTTCATCTGTACAAACAATAGTACCCAAGTATAGACACCATGGGACCACGCAGCCGTCATACCCATTAGGAAGCAGACGCATTCTGTCTCCTAGAGATGAACGTACTTTGGTGCGAAAAGTGAAAATCAATCCAGACTACGGTTTGCAACTGAACATGGGGACAAAGATTGTACTTTTTGGAGAAATGTCCTCTGGTCTGATGAAACAAAAATAGAACTGTTTGGCCATAATGACCATCATTATGTTTGGAGGAAAAAGGGTAAGGCAAGGAGCAAGGAGGCCTACAAACCTGACTCCGTTACACCAGCTCTGTCAGGATGAATGGGCCAAAATTCACCCAACTTATTGTGGGAAGCTTATGGAAGGCTACCCGAAACGTTTGACCCAAGTTAAACAATTTAAAAGGCAATGCTAACAAAAACTGATTGAGTGTATGTAAACTTCTGACCCACTGGGAATGTGATGAAAGAAATAAAAGCTGAAATAAATCATTCTCTCTACTATTATTCTGACATTTCACATTCTTAAAATAAAGTGGTGTAAAATACACTGACTTAAGACAGGGAATTTTTACTAGGTTTCAATGTCAGGAATTGTGAAAAACTGAGTTTAAATGTATTTGGCTAAGGTGTATGTAAACTTCCGACTTCAACTGTATGTATCGCGATTCTCACAGTTCTACATGTATTGCGATTCGATAATTAGATTTAATTGCAATTGGATGTTCCAAACATATTGCTCACATATTGTCTGCTGCAGAGGAACAAGAGAGAGCCATGAGGAAGTTCTGATCGGTCATGGAAATAAAAGATGGAGAACAAGCTATGAAGAAAAAATGATGGCGTTTTGGTGCAGGCACAGCCAACTAGTGCAAAAATAATATTGCGATATTGTCAAAACGATAAGCTACCATATATTGTCAAAAATAATATCCAGATATTGTCCCTCAGCCACACCACAGTGAATGTTCCCCCTTAATGATGTAGCACGTCTTTTAACGTCTCTCTCTCTCCCTGAGTCTGAACTTAATTATTAAACAGAGATGTCCACCCAGCCGCTGCTTCTGCTCCAGTCAAAATATCTTCCACTTTCTTACCCCCAAAAAATGAAAAGATACACACGTTACATTCACTCAAAGTCATAAGGCGCGCGACCTGAGGTTTTTTATCCAGCTTGGCCGCGGTGTGCGAGCAAACACTTCAACAAATCATAAACTAGGCTTTCGGATTATTCCGGCGGGTTTACAGATTAGAAAAGGGCACTATCAAAGCTCGGAAAATGACACCAAACGAGAACTTTGAAGATGTGGAACAGTCTACGGTTTAAAGGCATTTACGTCCGTTCACGCCATCTCCAAAAGTTTTGTGGCATAATGGGACTAGCATATGCTTCCTGTCGCCGTACACTTCTATGGCCTCACTCACAACGGAGGGTTGTGACTCAACAAGGCCAGATGTAGTACTAGCCCTGCTGTAAACACGATCTGCTGTAGCTTAAGTTGCACTAACAAAGCATCCGAGAGAACCTAAGTAACGCTGTGATATAGTGCAGCGTTTTGACAGGGGCCCTCCCACACACCCCAATCTGTCTCTACGATAGAGGAAATGAGAGAGAGAGAGAGAGAGAAGACACCTAAGCCTTGTCTGGTGCTCCGTGCCCCTGCTTCCCTGCCACGCCAAGGTGAGTTTGTTTATTGATTCTTGAGGCGTCTGGTGATGTCGTGTTCTAACCCTGTTGGCGTGGCCGGTGGGGGTAGAGGGGGGTGGGGGTAGAGGGGGGTAGGGGTGAGGTGTTTGGTAGTGCTGCTTACCCCAAGGACCTCACTGGGGGATAAGAGCCTGGGTAGGAGATAATCACTCTGACAAACAACTCCGGCAACAGCAGGTAACGAGTGACGCACACAAACACACACACAGACGTAAACACACGGACACACACAAACGCGGACATTAACAAACACACGGGCGCACACACAAACCCTTAACAAAACGAGATACTGGGAGACGACGTTGTAGACCATAGCAAGAGACAAAAAACACGAAGGTAACATAAGTAGCTACTAGTATGTTAGTGACTACAGTGAAGAATGATGTGGGAGGAAGGGGGGCAGGCAGGGCCAAACCATGCTTAGCACTAGTAACAGTTCCCCGGAGGAGTTACAGTGAGCCACACACAAACACACCACAGCTGAGTACAGGCATGGCCCCTGTGTGTGTGTGTGTGTGTGTGTGTGTGTGTGTGTGTGTGTGTGTGTGTGTGTGTGTGTGTGTGTGTGTGTGTGTGTGTGTGTGTGTGTGTGTGTGTGTGTGTGTGTGTGAGAGAGTAGTGCAGCGTTGGTGTTGGGAAGACAGAAAACAGTACAGGGCCTTTTTTTGGCACCAGGCGAAGCGAGGAGAGCGAAGGGGTGAGGAAAGAGAGAGAGAACGGCGGGGGCGGAGTGGAGACGTAGAGAGGGGGGAGGGGGGTTTGAGGTTGGAATGAACTCTCTCAGGCTTTGTGGTGCACGTTTCCCAAGGCCCCGGCCTGGCCCCTTTGATAAATGACACATGTCATTCTGTCAGCCCGTGACACTGCAGCTGGGAGGCCCTGTGATGTATAGCTCTGCTGAAAAAGGAAATCAACTTTTTTCCTCTCTTTCTCTCTCTCTCTCTCTCTCTCTCTACCTCTCTGTTGTCCTGGGCAGAGTGCATGTTCTTTTTTGATGAGGATTTAGGTTTTCTTTTGCCCAGTACGCCCCCCCCCCCCCCCCCGCTCTTCTCCCTTCTCCCTTTCCCTGACACAGGCATGCTCAGAGACAGCTAGGCTGTGGCATGGTTTGGTTCTCACTCACACAGTGACACAGCTTCTAATGACGTACTAATCTAGTAACTCGAGGAAGGACACTGCAGCGTCTGAGGTGAATCGAAGACTTATCACAGTGAGGAAGTAAACAAAGTCGGAACATAGCGGGGCCCAAGCACATTCCGGTTATTCAGGATGACTGTCTCCCTACTGGGTCATCTGTCATCCATCCATGACAAGGACAATGCAGTAAAAACCATGATCCCACAGAATGAACGTACACTGCACGAACTAACGAATAGCTCTGTATATATCTGTTTGACTATCAGACTCCAAAATAGTTTGGCGGAACAAATGAGAGAGAAAGCGAGCACAGCCAATAAAGAGCTTCGCGAGACACGGCCGACCCTCCCTTCCTGTCAGATTAGCCTATCACAGCTCCCCACTGACCCTTCGACTGCGCACGCCGCCCACACAGCAGCATGTGAGGCAAACTCTCTCTCTCCCTCCCTCCCTCTCTCTCTAACGGCTGACCTGTTATCAGTTCTCTGGAGATTTGACAGCCAACACACCCCATAGTGTGAATCAGCTGTGACATAGGAAATCTCTGAGTGTCACCTCTCAATCGACATGCGACCAAAAGCCAGTCCCGAAAATCAGAGGCCTTCAACAAAGTGGGTGGGAATACGGATCAGTAGTTCAGTACACATCATCCAACCATGTGGTCGACTGAAGAAAAAAAAAGACAGCCAGATACTGCAGAGGGAATCACTTGATATCGTTCCTGAACGACGAGGGAGAGTGAGAAGCGACTGATACGAGATCAGTTCGGGTTCCGTCCGAAATGTCAGGAATGAGGAATAGGAGAGGACCAGATTACAGGCACCAACACAGGGTATTCATCAACACGGATTCCACACATTATTGGTCCACTGAGCCACTACAACATTAAAAGAGTTCACAATGTGTTGCTATGGGGACCAGCTACTTTGACTGAGGGGGGAGGGAGAGAGAGAGAAGAGAGACAAGAGATAGTTAAAGCACAGAGACAGAGAGAGAGGAGAGAGAAAGATAGGAGAGAGAGAAAGAGAGAAAGGAGAGAGAGGAGAGAGAGAGAGAAAGGAGAGAAAAATAGAGAAAGGAGAGGAGAGAGAGAGGAGAGGGAGAGAGAGAGAGAGAGAGAGAGGAGAGAGAGGGAGAGAGAGAACAGAGCTAGAGAGAGCAAACAAAAACAAGAGTCGTCTGGTGAGAGGGCCCGGGCAGCCACCTGGGGGTCGTGACCCACGGATGACCCCGTCAGATGTGCACTCTGGCTGGGTGCTAGCAGGGAGAGGGGCGGGAAAACAAGGCATCATTAGGGCTGAGTGATGAGCCCCTTGCCATGTTTGACCTCCTCCTTCAGTGACTACAGGGCTGCAATGCTCCACCATAGGACCGACACTGCATTTATAAATGCCAGAGGGCCTTCACACACACAGGCGCGTGCACTCACACAGAGAGCGAGAGAGACACACACACACACATAGAGGGAGAGAGAGAAACAAACTGCCTAAACACACATAAAACACACCGACACGATTCCTGAGCAACCCGCTAGTGAGACTGACCCCACACACCCGTAGCAGCCCTGCTAACAGCATAGCATGCCTGTGTGACCCGCTGCATATTGGCTGTTTTTCATGAGGCATCACCACTGACCGACCCAACAAACGCCATTGCCTTTAGCTAGTAGAACGTCATTGCGCTTACAAACACACTGAGGCCATTGTTAACATTTTGTTTTTAGTTTTTTTTTATGGGGGGGGGGGGGGGTGGATTTTTCACGTTTAATCACAGAAGAGGAAGTGGTGGGGAAAGGAAATAGGGTAAAAATGAAACAGAAAGACCAGTGTATGGTAGTTGCACAGTTCAGAGTGCGTATATAAGCGACCGTACAGGGGCAGGTCGCTAAACGACACAGTCGACAGTGTCGGACTCCATGGTTGATCACGGGAGGCTAAACAGAACCCTAAATTCACATAACTGGCCCAGCGATGCTGAAAGGCATCGAAATAGACTGATTTGAGTCAAAGTGCCTTAGTTTGAGGGGCTTCATCCCGTCTAGTAATTATATTTCTGTGGTTCCCGGTACCTCTGCTCCCTGAGCCTCGGTACGCTGTGTGTTTGCCTCAATGAATCATCCCAGTGGTTATACTGTGGTAATAATAAAACAATCTCCATGATCACACACACAAACAACATTTCAAATTGCTATCATCCATCTCACCTACCACTTTAAGAGCAGGGGGTTGTACACCCCTTGTCCCCCCCTTACCCCCCCACCCACCGCGCCAGGGCTGGCCGTTGGAAAAGATGATGGTGAAAAAAAATGTAAAGGCAACCGGGCGAGGGGATCAATGCATGACGGACCGCCGCGACGGGAGCTACTGTGTAAAACACTGCCTTAAGTCAGCCGCATCCGGTTAATATTTAATCCCTCCATCCATCTCGGCGCGAAGCTCTGCTTCCCTTTAGCTTTAGCTCTGCCGTTTACTTTTGATTACACACAAACGTTTGGGGGGAAGAAAGTGATAAGAGAGAGCACATCCGATTTGCATGGGGATGGAATATGGAATATGATGGAATAAAACGCAAGTTTGATAATAGCTTGGAGCAGTCTGGGGCCAGTGTGAGAAATTGAGGGAGAGGGGAGAGAGAGAGAGTGAGACAGAGACAGAGAAACAGAGACAGAGACAGAGACAGACAGAGACAGAGACACAGAGACAGAGAAACAGAGACAGACAGAGACAGACAGAGACAGACAGAGACAGACAGAGAAACAGAGACAGAGAAACAGAGACAGAGACAGAGACAGAGAAACAGAGAATCAGACAGACAGACAGAGAAACAGACAGACAGACAGACAGACAGACAGACAGACAGACAGACAGACAGACAGACAGACAGAGAGAGAGAGAGCAGGAAGGCCTGAGTAGGAAAAGGTGAATCACAGAGGCTATAAAAAGCTAGCATTCCACTTGGAGAGATGCCTTATTGAAAACAAGGAGATATGCAAATACAACAGAATGGAAAAATAACACTGATAGTATCTTGCTTTCCCAGTAATTTTGTGTGGCAAATGATTTCTAGGGAGGAATTTCCAAAGAAATAACTCCCACGTGAGCACGTAAATCTCCATAGCCAAATATTCCCAGAATTCAGTTCTCCTAGGCTACTTCTCTTCTGTCACCGATTCTCTATTCCACAATGCTGTTTCTAAAATGGTTTCAGAATATTCATATTCTATATCCCATAGTAGGTGTTTAACTGGTTTGGTAATACTATGTAATATGTATGCGATACGTACTCACTCTCTCAACAACCGTGTGTGAGACTGTGTTGTGATCAAAAATATTATCTTTGGAAAAACAATCATTCGGAATGTGGAAGACGTGGTGCAATACAAAATGATATTCACACACCTACAGTCATACTGCTCAGCTACCACTTTTTATCTATGTTCTCCTCTCTCACACACACACACACACACACACACACACACACACACACACACACACACACACACACACACACACACACACACACACACACCTCCAGCTACACTATCCCAATGACAAACCAACAGACTTCTCTGCACCCCCTGCCAATGACATCATTTCCTACAACTCCCAGCAGCACCCTCTTTCCCAGTAGTTCCCTGCTCGGGAGGACGCCGTTCCTCAGCAATGATGAGGTGGAAGCAGCATGGGCCTCAGAATGACTTCCTCTCTCCCTGTCTTTCAAACATCCAACTACACGCACACTCAACTAAACCCCTGCCAACAGTTGGGGGAAAACCTGTTTCTTTGACTTTCTTTGACTTTCTAAATACACACACGTGCCAACCACAGTGAAATGGATTGGGACGAGCAGTGGTGTGTGTGTTAGACGCGAGTTAAAGCAACACTTAGGGAGGAAATAAGCCTTCAGGACTGCCAATGACAAGTGTTCATTTTCTCACTCGCTGAACAGCGCTAGCCACTTTACAATGTGTGCGACTGTGAGATTAGCCTGTCCTGAAATAGAGAGAGGGGTAGAGTGGGTCAGTGAAATAGATGGTGAGGAGGTTTGGTCTCTCTGTCAGGGGGAAGGTTTGCCAGTCTGACTTTGGTCCCGCAGGTACTCCACACAGGATAGAGTCCTGGCTATCTCTGGCTAACAACACCCATCGGACGCCACAGCCCTCCACGGACCGAAGGGCGCAATAATTACTAATACAGCACTTTATCGATTGGCACGCTCGCCGGCGCCCCTTGTTTTTCGGGGGCCGACGGCTCGGGGGGCTAACCAAAGTGACACGAGTAAAGTGTTATTTCTTTCACACGCCGACAGCTGGGGGAGAAAGGAGGGGTCGCCCTGGCCCACTCCACCCGGCAGTAATTCTTAATTGACACCTGTCAGGATAATGGCGGCAGTCACAGCTGCTGCAGGAGAATCTGTCCATCGTCCCGTTCCTCTGTCAGCTTTAATGCCCGTCCTGTGGAACTGCCCCCCTCCCAGCCCTGTTGCTGCCTGCCTAGCTAGTAGCTACCCCCTCTCCTGCTTTCCTCTCCTGCTCACCCCCTTTCCTTTCGCTCGCCTGCATTTTGCCGCCAATCTACATACTGCTTTGTTTGAAAAAGTAAAAAAAAAAAAAAATGGCTATCTTAAGCGCTGGTTACGGAGAGCTTTACCTAATCTCTGCAATGTTGGGAAAAAGAGTAGGAGATACAATGAGAGGTCTTTGCACTAGTAAGAGAGGAGGGAGTGTGAGGGATGCATGTTAGAAAGAGGGAAGGGGCAACAAAGATAGGGGGAGAGAGATAAGAAGGAACGTGAGAAAAACAGAAAGAGAGAGGCAAAGGAGGAGGATGAGTGTGAGGGTGTCCCTGGGTAGGGCTCGGCTCCTCTGTAGTAGGCCCACCTCGTTTGTCTGTTTGTTTGTTGGCATCAAAGCGCTTGCCTCTCGTTCTCCGTGCTCGTCCCCTGCTAACTGATGTAATGAGTGGGTAAGCTACATGTTTTTCTGTGCCGAGGAATTCAAATACTTACTAGACAAAATATTCTGTAATTGCTCATCTTTTATTGATGGCAGAAACATGTTAAATTTGGCTGGTACAGACTTCCCATAGCACTGCCAAGCCTCTCGAGGAGGAACATTACCACTGATCAAGAGAACAAACTAACTCACTGGAAATAGAATACTTTACTTAACAACATTTTTGAGATAAAAAAAAACATTTCCCTGTTACTGGACTCAAATTACGAACCAAATAAAGCGGCAACAATTTTTTACAATAATTTGCTGTTAAACCACCCAGAACCGCTGTAAAAACTATACGGAAAACAATAAGGCTACTCAGCATTAAACGCTATCTACGGAATAACATATGTAACAAAACGGGACTTTAACATCAAACAAACACGCATTTATTTAAATGTATATCACAGTTATTGTATTGCATGTACTCTTGTTCTCAATCGAATTAAAAATCCATACAAATAACATTACTAAAATACTTTCACGTAAAAAAAAAAAATATATATATATATTTTTAAACACTTTCAAAAAAAAAGTTAAGACTATAATAACGGTGACAAAGCAAACAGAGAGGACTGGGCTAGTGAATCCAACCCCGCAGGGTTGCCTTCTATATGTTTGTCGTTGTTTTCTTTTCTTTTCTGCCCCACTCCGAGAGACATTTTTCTCCCGGGCAACAAAGCACATCTGGCTGCTTTAATGATATGATTTCCCATCATACTAAGCCACCCCCATTATGACCTCCCACCGTGCCACAGTGTGTGTGTGTGTGTGTGTGTGTGTGTGTGTGTGTGTGTGTGTCTACAGTGCAGAGAGGGCGACACTCTTCTGATGGTAGCTTCGTGCCCTGAGGGCAGCTTAGTGAAAGAATGAGAAAGATAGAGAAAGACAACATGAGCTTAAACCTTATATGAAATGTGTCCTTAGCTTCACACATACAGTACTGAATGCATACAAAAAAATATGCATGGTTGTACGGCTTAAACACTTACAAAAAAATATTCCCCATGTCTACTACTCTCATGCCTTATATCTGGAATAGATGTGTCACAACTAAACACACACACACACACAAACTCCAGCCAAGGCAGTAGAGGTTGGGCGACTGACTGGCTCAATTCCCAGATGCAAATTTAACTATTAGTCTCAGAGGGTGGCAGAAGAGCAAAACTGGATATCGACGAAATAAATCGATGCCACCTGCTAACGACACAGGCGCTCCAATTAAAGTAACCTCTAGTGAAGCAGAGAGAAGAGAGCCTGACCGCCAAACACACTCAGGGAACTGTTACACACACACACACACACACAGCACAGAAAAAAAAACTACTGTATATCACTGTACATTAGTGATACGTGTGTGACGCTTGTGTGTCCTAGTTAGCTTGGAGTCCTTGTGTTACTAATATGGTAAACAGAGTGTCAATGTACTGCCCTCTCACATACTCTAAACGCAGGGCCCAACAGAAGGGGGACACTAGAGTGCTACAACGACTACTCTTGTTATCAGCACTTATTCCACCAAAACACACACACACACACACACATGTTCCTATTCAGAGGCACATCTTTGCACTCACAAATGTCACATTCACATTTCCTTAGAATTGTTAGATGTACACGAAAACACACAATTCTAACGACGACCAGCGCTGATGTCTCAGTCGACTTCAGAGAAAGCACGTGAAGCATTTATCGCTTAACATTTCCTTGACCTTGACTAAATTGTCCACTATATTTGCACACACCTCCAAAAACAAATCTTTATGTTCTCCCGCCTTCCAGATTATCATTTTTCCCGGTGCTAATATCATTTTTCAGATTACCCCCCAAGATATTTTAGGCAGACAACTACAGGGAAATAAAATGGAAAAAATACACCTTGTGTAAGATTGTCCTCCTCGGGCCGTTGATTTAAGAGTGGGCCACATAAATCTCGGCATGCTGATTATTTCGAGGGCAGAATATCATGTAACAGCATCGTCTAGTTAGAGCACAAAGGTCGCTGTGTAATCTTAGCTACCCCGGGCATGCTAAACCATTAATCCCAGAGCACTGGGCTTCTTAACCCACTAGAAATACACTGGGAGATTTTTTATACCAGGTTTCTAGAATGCCCCCTAAACACAAGAGAGGGAGAGATACATTTTCCACACATTAAGACTAGGGCTATACGTGGTTTAGACATGAAGAAGTGAAAAGGTGTGTGTGTGTCTCCCTCAATGTGCTGCTTCAAAACGTTTACAAAATGTACCATCAAATCAAAATGCCTAGCAAATAAAAGCTATACTTTGTATGCTAGAATTATGTTGCATAAACATATTAACATATTATCTGATTATTATTATTTCATTTTACACTGACCAAATTTTGTTAAAAAAATAGGCCCCCCAAAAATACATTCTGGAAAATGTAGCTACAGCTTCCGCATTAAAAACATTTACAAACCCTCAAAACTAGTTTGAGGTGTATAATTTTTTTCTTACGCACAGTAACGATCGTATGGGATATTAAGAAAGACAATTACGGTTCTTATAATATATAAAGGGAAACATAAACATTGCACCGCTATTTGATGCAGGAGTGTAGCCTACATGTGACGACGCAGCCGATTTTGGTTCGGTGCGTCTGGCCTTTATTACATCGTTAAAGGCAGAGGATTAGGGAGGTCATTAAGTGGCATTGTCTCCTCCGACATGATTAGTCAGGTAGCAAAATCCATTTGTCACCTGCACCAGCAAATTGAGTTGATACTGCACTAGGGGCTATGGGGACTGTATAATACCAACTTGATTACATCAAGGCAGCTGCGGACTTGACACCTTACTGAATTTGTCAGCATTAATCGTCAGGGCCTGTCACAAATCCATCAGGTTTACAGATAATTAGGGGCTTTCTCTAATGAAGCCCAGAGAAGCAACCTTACCTTTCTTCTCTGATAATGAAGAAGCCTCGATCCCTGGGAAAGAGATGTTTTTCTCCCCAGACTACTAGCTCTGACTGGCTGAGACACACAGCCCCCAATTTAATGAAAGACAACGTCCCTCTTCACTCCTGTCCTCATCACCCTCGACTGAAACGGATATTCAAGGACAAAATGAGGCCTGAAATGAAGCAACACACAGTGACGTGTAACACGCATACACACACACACTCTTACCAACTGCCTTAAATACACTGTAGGAGATCAACTGTAGCTCGTCTTAACCGTAAATGACAGGATATGTGAAATAAGAGGAGTAGATAGATATCATGGTTTTCCCATGACACTACGTATACTGTATAGATGGGAAAGGCCTTTTGTAATGCTATGGCCCCATTAGAACCGTTAAAACGTTCGCACACACACACACACACACACACACAAACAGACACACATACACAAACCAACACGCACAGAAAGCAAAAGGCCCTATATTAAATGTCGCTCTATTCTACCCCCCCCCCCCCCCCACTAGTGAAAAATAAGGGTGCCCAATACTATATATTGTGCGTATAAAATTTGTCCAGACATGTCTCCTTGTGGTGCTCCATTCAGCCCTCCTCTAAAGCTCCAACCCTGTACCCCTGGGGTTCCACATTTGTTTTGGTTGAACCTGGTTTACCCTCTCAGTGAAAACATAACTCACAACAACCTCTTTTCCCCGATGGTCGCTCGAGTACTCATTCTCTAAACCTCTATTACCATGGTATTACCATGGCGATTTCCCCCTCGACTCTCCCTCTCTATTTCCTTATAGGCTACAGAGGACCAGGCATGGTTCAGTAGTTACTAGCTAGCATTGAAACACTGGACCATCGTGCTTTAGTTGAGTGTGTGTGTCTGTATTTGTGTTAACGGGGGAGGGTTGGAGTGTGCTGTTACTTCCAACAAACTGTCATGATCATGACAGATAGGAAACACTCCTGTCTGCCAAGTTGTGATTGACCATTAAAAGGCCATGATGTATAAGCCGGTCAATGACAGTCAAGCGGATCAATAGGGTCATGTGCAGGGGTCAAGGTGATGGCATATTTTCATGTAAGATCTGCTCGGAACCATCCTATATGCAATCCTATAGCCTGCTACCCAGCTTATTTTTTTATAAATGTGATACAAGACAAGAGATGAATCAGATGCGACTCAAACAGTAAGTATAAAGCATAAGACGGCTATTCATCACTGTGCATCAGAAGCGTATGAGCTGTAGAGAGAAGTACTAGTTGAATACTTTTCACAGTCAATCCACACTGACTCCCCATCACTTGGCGCCTATTTAAAATGATAAACCTGCCGAGTTCAAAGTCTTCGCTGCCCGGCCCTCCTGTTCGGTCCGCTTTACACCTCAAATTTCAGAATCTCTTTAAAATTCCAAGACTGTCTTTTGTTCACTCCACTTGTTAATGCCTAACTTCAAAGGCTGCGCCTCATTAGCACAGAGGTGGAAATCCCTGTCACTCATTTACATTTGTTTTTAAAGCGGCATGAAAAAGAGAAGAGAGTCAAAATCCAAACCACTAGACCTCCACCTCGACATCTGGTTTATCAGTGGTTGTCAGATAGTAAATACTACAGTCCTGTGGATGTAGACACGGGCTGCGTTGGTAAAGTGTTCTGTAGGATGAGAGGAGAGGGTGTGCATTTGGATAAGAAATGCAAACCTCCTTGTCTTTAACCCAGACCTGGGGTGCTACTGGTGGTAGGCTGGCTCAGGTGCCCGAATTAATTAGGATTTAGCCCTTTCTGTGATCCTCAAAACACTTCTACCTCCTCCCTCTTTCATTCTCATTCTTCCTCTTTCTCCCCTCTAGTATTTTCTCGAGAAAATATAAAAGAGATAAGGATTCCCCTCCTTTTAAAAACTTTTTAAGTCCTTTTTTTAGTTTTTGACAACATGGGGGGGGTTGTCCTTTGAGTGGCTAAATCCGGTAAGGAGCATGCGTGTCTCCACGGAGAGATGTATTGATGTTTATCAGGGATGAATAGATCAAAGGCTGCCACATGACAGGTGATCAATCACGCATCAAATCAATGACGGCAATCCTCAAATAAAACCGAAAAGAAACAAAACCGGCTCTGGACAGTTTTTCTCCCTCTCTTTCGGGGGTCAATTGTTCATTATTACTCGCTCTTTAACACTGCAACGAACACTGCACTGCAACCAATAGAAACTCTAACGTTTCGTTTATCTAGCTACCTAAGTAGTCGACTTTTCTGGCAAGTTAACACATTAGGCCTATCGTGTCATTACAAATGCACCTGGTTTACTGAAATCATACGGCAAAATAGAAAATACTAATGGTCTAACAAATGAAGATGTGCTGAAAGTAAAACGTATTTTTAGGCTATTACGTATGCATAACACGAGAAATGGAAAATGGACAAATAAAACATTTAGTGAATTAAAATGTAAAAAGTCCAACATTGTATCTCCATTTAGTACGAGACGGTGAAAATGAATGTATGTGTGCGCTCGTGCTTACCTGCTGATCGCCTGGGCTCTTGCTGCTTTCTCCTCGGCATAGTGACCGTCAAGTTCCACCGTACTTTTCATGCAGGAATCAAAACAATAAGTCTGTCAGTGGAGAAAAACCATCCCGTAGCTTTTTTTTCGGAAATAACTGTGAACAGTTTTTCTATTAGAATGGTTTGTTTCTTTTGTAATCGTGGGCTTATGCCAGACAACCTGAAACGGCCACAATGTAACTAAATATGTCCTTTAGGCCTACGAATAGAAAGAAATTACAGAAGATAAAGGACAAACGAAAAATGGGTTTCTGTGATATCAAACCGACGCACGAATTTCGCCAGCTCATAACATGTCTATCAAATATCATCTTCCCTCATCTCTGTGTGTCAGAAAAAAGAGGCAGACATCGAAGCCAAGTTTCAGTCACTCCCCTACTGCCATATGGGGCTATATGGCGGTGTTGGGGCTACTTTGTATCGTCTTCACTCCAAAATAAATAAACTCTGATGGTAAACAAATAAGTCCAGTGTGAGCGAACACAATGTATTTCCGTGGAAGGCTGCGCTTCTTCAAGCTCAGATCTGAAACAAAACAGAATTGAGAGAAAATAGACAGGCGTTAGATGGTTAATGTCAGTCCGTCACCACGCCACCTATTCGGATCAAGCCTCGCCGTCAGCGGATACTTTTCTCCCCTCTCTAGCTTGAGTCGGGGTGGTTGGGATTCTACTTACATTTCTAGTCGTTAAAATGATTATTATCAGCCGCTGACCAAGGAATATGCAGGTGGTTGATGTGGTGGGGAGCCTGCGACTAAAGAGAAACAAATAAGATGCAGGCATCCACCCTCGCCGGAGAGAATTTTCCTTCTGTAAACTCCAGGGAGTGAACTGAGGTCTCGTCTGCTCCTCCGGAGAAAAAAAAATGAAACGCAGGGAATCTAGAAGCGTTTCAGACAGTCTCAACTGATAGACAGACGCATCGAGTGGCTTTTCCTGCTTCATCTTCACTCCTCCCCTCGCGCTACAAGCGTCACCCTGACAGTAGAACCCACCTGTCAATCTTTTTAATTGTCTTGTTTTTCCTCCGCTTAAAAT
Organism: Salvelinus fontinalis; assembly: GCF_029448725.1. NCBI lineage: Eukaryota > Metazoa > Chordata > Actinopteri > Salmoniformes > Salmonidae > Salvelinus > Salvelinus fontinalis. Next base: position 29,936,269 of record NC_074702.1, on the reverse strand, counting down.
TGAAATGACTGACAAAGGACAGCTTGCATCAGTAGGCTAAATTTCAAATTGTTGCTTTGAAATATTGCTCCATAAACTTCCTGCATAATGTTATTATGGCAATTAGTCAATTATTACAAAGCTATTCCTAGGTTAGGCTATATTACTTCAACTAGGCTAATCATTAGTCATCATCGTCATCATATGACATAAACTTACACTAACTTTATTTTGCCTGACATATGCTATCCTATGTCAAACCCAACATGGCAATGTTTTGAACTTGCAATATTTTTCGGAACATTCGGGCTGAAGTTTCCCAGTGTGAGAGCGCCAATATTTACGCATGCTTGAGGAGAAAATATATTTCTGCAGATAATAGCCTATTAACGGTGCTTGTTAATACCTGAACGGTGGTGGTCGGCACTGGCTGTGTTGGCAACTCTTTGGCTTTTTGTGTACAATCGTTGAGGATATGTTTGAGACTACGATTGATATGTTTCACCCTACGAGGAAGTGTGTCATGTCCCGGAAGGGGAGGGACTCTAAAGAAGACACGCCGCTTCAGTAGGTGTTTGGCTGCTGCTCCAAGGTTGCGCCGTGCTATTGCCTAGTTATCATCAAAGCAAACATTCTAAAAGCACGTTATTGCGTGTCGATCTTATGCGACAAAAACCGCGCTGGTAATATTGTTTTAATCGCATTGCATCGGCGTGGCCTACCCTGCTACGTGAAGAAAGCCTAGCATAGGCTAACGATAAACATATTGATATCAACGCACAGCCAGTGCCCGTGAACTTTGTCACATAGTCCCTCCCTGGTGCAATGTCCACCTCGTTCTTATTGAGAAACGGTAAGAGGGTGTTTTCAGTATTCGGCGGGGTGTGCAGAGGAACCGATGCACTTTCTAGAGTTAATTTTATATCGCGCCGCTTCATTATAGATTTGTCATACTCCACGCACTTCATGGATTTTAAAGGTTCCTCGATACCGAGCTCCATGAAAAAGCTGGTCGTAACGAAGCTTAGCCAGAATTTCAGAGACGCCGTTGCCTTGCAAACTGTTCCAGTCCCGACACCTGGCGACGGGTACTTGCTTGTCAGAAATCGGTAAGTTTTTGTTAGAAATTGGATAGGTTCCCATTTTCAGCGGGTGTGTAGCCTATGTATAGACTATTCCAATATTGGGCACATTTTGGAGCCAATATCTTTGATAAACTATTTGGTATTGTTTTCAAGTTATGAAAGGGTCTCTTACCTCAGTTAGAATCGCCTATCCATCCCCATCGATATTAGTAGCCTACTTGCGACCATTTCAGGAGCGAGCAAAATACGTGAGGAATATTTCCAAGTTCCGCCCCTACATTTGTCTATCAATCCATCTCGGCATCTCGCTCTGTCCTGTCTCCTTACGTCACGAACCTGCAAACAGAAAGTCATGGGGTGGTGGTGGTGGTGGGGGGGTGTAAAGACTCACGAATAGATGAGGAGATGGAGAAACAGCTTTGCATGGCATGTGGGGCTGCGGCAGGATCATCATTTTCCGCTGCATAAAACCAATGCATAAGACTCAATATATGTCTGTGCGGTTCAAAGCAAGATATTTACAAATGTTGATTACATGAACAGGGTACTGTAACAGAGCAGGAATGTAGGCTACTTAATCTAACCGATTATTTACTACAATTTAAATCACAGAGATATTAAAATGCGGGTCAATGCTGGTGTAGCCTATCAGAGCGTAGTTGATCAGTGAAATGAAGGCAGGGTCTTGCATGATGGTTTACAGACCAAGGACATAGTAGCATTATCTAAAGATCAAATAGCTTTGAACATTTACAGAAATTGTCATATGTAGCCTAAACCTTTTTCACAGGTTTGTTTTGTGTGCTTAATTGTGTATGCGTAATTTAGGGAATAAAAAAAAAATCTCGCATTTATAACTTGAAAATGTGGAACATTGAATTCTAAATACATTTTTCCATGGAGAAGTAGCCTCTCTCATCTTGGGAAAAAGAAAGAACGGTAGGTTATTCTCCCCCGCCCGAAACCTTGTATTGTAGATTGAAATAGATTGAAAATGTATGGCATCACGTATTGTTCTATAATTTAATGTGGGCCTATGCCCTTGTACTTTTTTAGCAATTCTTTGTGTGTTGTCTGTAATGAATCCCCATCATATGAGTTGGCCTGGAAAATTACAACATATAGCTATTAGCAAACAACGAGGCTTCACAGGCACCTTCAACTGACAAAAAAAACAAGTTTAAGGGCCTAGTTATCAAGGCATATTTCTTGATATGGGTTATTATTTATTTGTTAATCACTACATCAGAAAGGCCAGTTCTATGGTCTCAATGCAGAGGTCGGAATTAGCAGAAATGCCTGTGATGTCGCATGTAGGCCTTGTATAACGTCTGCTTGGTTAAATTATCTGAGGTGAGAAGACAGTTGCACAACAAAGCCTACTCTAGTCCAAGGTCATTTAATTGCACAAATAGCCTATTGCCCATTATCATTTCCATAGGCTATTGATGACCCTTGACCTTTGAACTGTGATTTACCCATGAATTAGGCTGGACTTGAATTAGATAGTGTTGGCTATCATTTAAAACGCACACAGCTGCAAACCACAGGTGAAACAAGCTTTGTTTAGAAAATTGAGTGGGTCAGCTCCACTGCTAAGGTAATTGCACAAAAGTGGAACCATTAGTGATAGCTAAACGTAATATCAGATAATGTATTGATGTAGATAAAGGTTTTAGAACGTTACTGTAGTTGTGTGGCATGTCTACGGACAAGACACGGCTGGAACCACTTGTTGGCCTCTGCAATGCTTTGGTTCACAATGCAATGTGTATCAGGAAAATGCTGTTTTTTCTTTTCTGCAATTTGACAAATGTTGAGTTTAAATTGAGATATGCATTAATGTCATGTTTCAGTGACCGAGATGATTGCGCATTCAAAGTTTCACGTTTTTTTTTAAAAATGGAGCATCTTTAAGAATACCAGGCCCGACCCTGACTAGAGATCCCAGTTCACTTTAGTTTGAACTTTTGAACTTGCTCTTCCTTAATGCACGGTGGTTCCGTACTGTTGGTCCATTATGAGAGATGCAGGTTCAAATATTTACTGGTATTCAAAAATTCAGAAGGGCTGCAAATAAAAAATGATTTGGAAAGTATAGTCAAACCTAGATGTGTTCCTATATTTAATTGGAGCCATTTATTTGTAACTAAACCGGGCTGGTACATTTAAGTGCTAAAAATGCATATGTGACATGCACAATGATGAGTCGCAACAAGGGTTCTACTGGAGGATAGAAAATGATTTATTTATACATTTCTTTCACACAAGGATTTTTTTTCTCTCTCCATGTCATCAGCTGAGATGAAAACAGTTTTATTTTTTCATGTCGAGGTAAAGAAACATACCAGATTTAAAAGTGCAGTTTGTTCTTGTGTGTCTCTCAAGACAATGACTCGTGACATCACGCAATGTGTTTTGGGTGGGTGTTTTTTCAAGACAAAATGGAATCAGTGCCAAAACAAACCAATGTTTCCTTCCTGAACGATGTCGCAGGCGTTTTCTAGGGAATAGACGTGACATCTTGACCTTGGCAGACATTACTGTAGGCATTCTGAAGTGCACCTCTTTATGTCATTATAACAAACTATTATCATGTTATTATCAGAATCACTAAAGTATCCTATACCTGAAAATGGATTATAATGCTATGTAACAATTGTTAATCATTCTGAACTGTCATTCACTTATTTTCTTCTCTGTTCCATGCAGATTTGTTGGAATCAATGCCTCGGACATCAACTACTCAGCAGGCCGCTACGACCCTACGGTCAAGCCACCGTTTGACGCCGGGTTCGAGGGCATTGGCGAGGTGGTCGGACTCGGCCTGAGTGCCAGCGCCCGCTACACCGTTGGCGACACCGTGGCCTACTTTGCTGATGGGGCCTTTGCAGAGTACACAGTGATACCCATGATCAAGACCGTACCTGTACCCGCGGTGAAGCCAGAGTTCCTCACCCTGCTGTTAAGCGGTGCCACGGCTTATATCGCCATGAAGCGGCTTGGCGACCTGGTGAAGGGCGAGACGGTGCTGGTGACGGCCGCTGCCGGTGGCACGGGACAGTTCGCCGTGCAGTTTGCCAAACAGGCCGGCTGCCATGTTGTGGGCACCTGCTCCTCCAACGAGAAGGCTGGCTTCTTAAAGACCATTGGCTGCGACAGGCCCATCAACTACACGTCCGAGGACTTGAGCGCCACGCTGCGCAAAGAGTACCCACAAGGCCTGGACGTAGTCTACGAGTCCATAGGCGGCAGAATCTTTGACATGGCGGTCAACAATCTAGCCAATAAGGGCAGGCTGATCGTGATCGGGTTCATCTCAGGGTACCAAACGGCATCAGGGGTCCCAACTGTTAAAGGAGGGACTCTGCCTGTGAAGCTGCTCCAGAAGTCAGCCAGCGTGAGGGGGTTCTTCCTACCTCACTTCCTGGCTGACTACAAGGAGGCGATGGGAAGCATGATGCAGATGTTTGATAAAGGGAAGCTGGTGTGTGAAGTGGACTGTGGGGACATGGCCCCCGAGGGCCGTTTTGTGGGGCTGGAGTCCGTCTTTAGGGCTGTGGACTACATGTACGCTGGGAAAAACGTTGGAAAGGTGGTGGTTGAGGTGACTCCACCCTCACTGGAGAGCAAACTGTGATTTGCCTTAATGTGAATGCACTGGAATCCTCAAACAAATCAAATGTATGTATGCACATTGAAATGACCTATGCAAGTACATATGTTGAAGGCAAATTACCCAAACTGTGACAATCTACAGTACTCTTGAGTTGAATATATGTTTTGAACAGTTTATTTCACCTGAATCTATTTTGATATTACTAAAATGTTGTTCTGTTCGAGACAGTTCCTTGTTAATGTTTTTGATGATTGTATTGAATAAAGCAAAGCCAAAGTCCCAATGAACGGGGATCATACTTGTAGAGTGAAGATTGCTGGTGTAACAACAGAAGGTTATCTCAAGAAAATAATATTGTACCCCTCTAGATCAAATGCCTCCCTCATTCTCATGCTCTCTCACACACACACACACTTGTTTTATTGCTCTGTGCTCAAGACTAGAGCTAACTAAAATGTAATCCTATTAAAATGTGTATTTACAGTAACTAGACCTGTGGCTGCGTTGACTGTCCACAGTTTACGCATTATTACTGCACTCCAGACAATGTACCAGCATATCAGCTGAACTTGTCCCTCTGTTTAACAGGAAACAAAGTAGCTGAGGACAATATTGCATAATGATCACATTTAGTGTTACCAGTTTTAACCTCTGTCATACTTTTGGAATACAGGCCTAAGCATGCCCAGAGCAATTGACCCCGTTTAGTCACACACACACACATAACAGATTACACATTCATATAATTAATAAATTAACTTAAATCAACAGAAAATATTGCACATTTCTCAATGTATTGTAGATGTACAGTAGGTTTTAAAATAGCACATTTTGAGAAGTATTTGCAATGTATCGTATGTAATTAACAGTCATATCTGGAATATATTATTTATCTTACATTTTTGATTATAAAATGAAATGTGTTTTGTTGTAGTAAAATCTGTATACACTTGTCAGAACTGAATGCAGCATCAGGTGTGCTTGGTATTTTATAGTATGTTTGTGGCTGACAGAAACAGAGTTCATATCATCCATCTTTCCATTCACATGCCCCAAGCTGCACATAATAAAAAATTAGTCCAGCTAACCAGAACTTGGGGTTGAAAATACCATTCGTTTTTCCCACAACAAGCAGAAACCACTTCTATTGAATGTATTGTGGAATGCCTTCTGAGGTAGGCCTAAGGTTTTCTTTCTTTTGTTACCGTGAGGATAAGGTTCCACTTGATGTTTTGGATTCTGTTGAGCCAATTCACAATTTTTTTCTCCCTAATTTAAATATAGAACCCTTTTAAGCTAAGTATCATGTTATCGCCTATATTAGAGGTGAGGGTAGATGAGATACTAGGTGGGATACAATTGTCATGGAGAAATGCCTTATCTTACATATTAATTCTAAAACTATTTACAAGTTAATGTGGTTGTTACTCAGTGGCCTTTCTTCTTTTTTTTTTGAGAAAAGGTCATTTCAAAAAATGTCTAAGACAATACGTTATGTATCAAGCCTAGGAACACAAAACAAATACCTGTCTCCACCGGGGGAGGGACGTCTGTGTGTTCATGGACTGTGGACATGCAATATCCTCCTCCAGGTGGCCACTCAAAAAAGATCTCAGTGTGAAATACGTTACAGGTGTGACCCCAGCATGCAAAGCTGCTACCTTCGCCAGGCAGTCAGCTCAGGAAATCAGAAACACACCCACCAGCATGAAGCCATTTGAACCTGCACCAGTGGGTCTCACACGCACATACACACACATATGTGTTCCAATAGAACAGCGGTCTGTGTAACGCATGCAGTCTATTTTTGTAGATTGCTTCTTTACTATCTTTAGTATTTTTTTTAAAATTTGAGGTCCTCTTTGATTTCTACTCCTGTGTTAAATATAGAAATTAAGTCATCCATCTCTGCACCCATCCTTGTAAGTGTTTGAGAACAGTGTCACTGTACGGCATGAATGAAGGTGAGCAGCCTGAAAGCTTTTGTTAAAGGCAGATGCACTAAATGGATTGTTCACTCAGTCATTCTAACCCAAGAGCATACTCTCACACGCTCGTCACAGAAAGGTGAGAGAGGTGATACAAATGAATGTTCACGTGAATTTACCGCGCTTGAGTACAGTTGCGTGCATACTCTGGATAGAGGTACGGACTGTCAATGTGTGTCTGTCTTCAATTACCAACCGAGGTCTCACTCTGGCCCTCCGGGGCCCACCTGTAGCAGCCATGATTAGTGCGCATTCACAGTCCAATTAAAGCACAAGACAACCTGGAGAAAACAACACATTTTATTTAATTGGCTTGCAGCTGTTAGCGGGCTCTTAACAAATCATATAGACACATACCCGTTGTAGTCACCTTCTGAGGTACATGACATGTTGGTGGAGTGACAAACATGTTTTGGAGAAGTGTGGTGTTTTTCAACGTAGTTTGAGAATAGTGATTGTTTTATTGCTTAGACTATCGTTAGGGGTTTTGAGATCCAGTATATTGCATCCACCTTTAACCTGAGTATAGCCCTGAAACCCTAAACGTAAAATTGAAAAGATTAGAATATGGCAATATCGTGAAACAACCACAACAATTACGTGAGAAAAGTTCAAATCTAAAATAAATGTCCAAAAGTGCATGTCATGAATAGGTGTGATACTTGGTTTGCCAGAGGTCTGTGCTTTGTGCATTTCGCATACACACCCAAAATGGGATCTGTGACCTTTTTACAGCTTTGCTTTCAATTCAATTGAACCATATAATTGTTGATTATAAGAATACACGGAAAATACTGTCAACAGTTAGTGAAATGCCAGTGTTGTAATACATCAAATCAATTTGATCAGCTGGGTATTCAATCAACGGCGTTACTTTAGATTCTGCCGTCCCTGTTCCCATACTGGAACACCTAACATAGACGTCATTCGGTGTGGTCTGGTATAACCTGGTGCCTTTGTGTCTGACTCTGTCATGGCTCAGGTCCACTCTCAGTCACAAGGAGTCACTCAGACCCCTCAATCACCATCACTCCTCCCCTTGCTACAAAACCCCACTAAACTAATTGTCAATGCACACCCAAACACTGTAAGTTAAGGTAAAAACAGGTGACTTTCCAAGATTTTTTTCCTGGTGGTTTTATTTAACAAAATATATAATAATATGTTACTTTTGCTCATTTTGGATTGCATAGAAATATGAACACAAGGTTTCTCTTGCGAGCATTTTCCATACTAATGTCATTATTTTGCATTTCTCCATTTTTTTATGGTTCACTTTTAGAAAAAAGGAGAATAGGAGAAAATAGGGGAACCCTTTTTTGGTTCCGGGTAGAACTCTTTTGGGTTCCATGAAGAACCCACTGGGGAAAGGGTTTTACATGGAGCCCAATAGGGTTCTACCTGGAAACAAAAAGGGTTCTTCAAAGGGTTATCCTATTGGGACAGCCGAAGAACCCTTTTAGGTCTAGATAGCACCTTGTTTTCGAAGAGTGTAGACTAGCAGTGTGTGTGTGTACATGCGTCAGTACTGCTGGCAATCCGTCTGTCTGTCTGTCAGGGTCACAAGGACTCAGTTGGACATGAATTAGAATATGCAGCCGGGCCACTCAAGTCTCACTGAGGAGGAGGAATACCTTTCTTAATCAAGTTCCCCTGATTAATTGTAATAAAGGTGTCATCCATAAATGTCTCCTGATTGAGTAATTTGAGGCTGAAGACAGTAAGCACATCCCTGGTGATTGGGGTTTTACAGTGGGGGGGGGGGGTGTAACAGGGAGACACGGCGACGACACAAATAGATCCTCAGTGCGCTGGCAGTCACCCTCCCTTCACGGACAGCCTTCGCACAGCTGACGGAAATACAATTATCAGTGTGATCTGCTTAAGAATTCATCAGCGGCTCCACTGCCCAGTGAAGACATCCACAGAGTTGGAGAGAAAAAGAGCCGAGAGAGAGGAGGGGAGGGCGCCGAAAGGGAGGCCTGATTAAATGAGGTTTTATTTTGTACAGGCCCGAATGTTCCTTTAATATTATACTATAAATTCATGTATTGATTCAACCCGCATGTTATTTTACATGTTCCTAATCAATGTCTTTATTTCAAATGTGAATGAAAAACATCCAGGTGCCTATAAACGTACTATATGTGTATTAAATACTGTTCAGATTGCATTTCAATATCACACACCAGTCAAAATGCATATTGGTCATACGATATGAGTAGCAGAGAAACCAAACATATCCAAATGTATCTGATGTTGGTGGCGATATACAAAGTAGCGAACCCGAGCCAGGTAACAACGCAGTGCAACCTGTACAGTCGGGAAAGGCTAGCCTACGGTCATTGAGTCTGATGTTATGTGTGCAGGTGAAAGTCAAGGGCAGTAAATATTCATACAGTGGATGGATGATATTATCAGCACACCATGCCGGACGACAGCGTCCCAATTTCATCGTTCGGTGTCTCTCCACTGCAGACGTAAAGATCGAAACACCCAGTCCATCCCGCCCCGTGTGAATGACGGACAGGTCCTCAGTTAGCTCAAACACCAGGTCCCCCTGTCCCCATTCTTTACCCGCCAAACGCCACTGCAGCCAAGGACACTCGGGTGTCAGCAGCGAGGCATCTGGGCGACATCGTTCATCAGGGCGCATCGGTAATGGGAACCTCCTGGTGACAGTGGTCATCAGGACACAAAAGCAAAAGGGACCATAAACATGGTATGACAGATGGCCAGGGGGACAAGCTCCGACAGGGAGGGAGGGATGAGAAAGAGAGGGAGCGAGATAAAAGTGAGATGGCAAGAAGGACAGAGAGGAAGAGAGATTTCATGCTCAAGTGTTTGGTGTTATGAAAAACAAATCCTCAACCCCCCGGACGATAACTATATGTTCAATGTCAATGGTGAAGAGGTGGACTGGAAAGCACAAGATAAGTACTGCGTTGCCTGTTTATTAAAAAAAAAGAAAGCAATGGAACCCCTTCTCTCGGGTCCCATCAAAGATGAGCTTAAAGAAGTAGTTCTGTCTCTCTCCTACTCAATGAACAAGATATGCTAGCTGCATTTAGAAAAGAAGAACGTTCAAAGCAGGAAATCGTTTTTTTCTTCTCTGAACATCTCTTCCTTTTCTTCCTTTTTTTTCTCCCTCTCCGATCAGTCTAATGAGCTTGCGTTTGTTTCAGTTTGTTTACCACCGTGTCAGCGTTGACACCGGCCAATTAGCGAAAGTGAAACCGTTTAACTGTAGCTACGGTATGTCGGGGAATGAAGGCACAGCGAGAGGAAGGAGAGAGATGTTGATTTCAGAACACGCGGACAACCACCAGGTTTTATGACAAAAAACTGGGACCAACAGGCATGGTAGCTACTGCAGGAGCTAAAGCTGCTAGCATCCTACGCTAGCTCAGAGGTTCTTCAGATATTGCCTCCCCGATCCTTTGAAAACACATGAGGAACCAATGGGAGGGGGACAGAATTGAGACAACACATGGTCATTATGATCTGGAAGTTTTTGGTTGAATTCAGCTACTGGAAATTGGACCCTAAGACTTTGCCTGAAGAGGGTGGTGTTTTGTGGTAAATCGTGGTGAAAGAAGTTTGAAGTGAAGTAAAAACAAAGGGATAATTACGGAGGTGATAGCGACGACAGAATGTGAGAAACAAACGGGTTGCGTGAAAATGAGGTGAGGCAGGGATGCTGAGGGTTGTCAAGAAATGACTACTTGTTTTAGGTCCCAGAAGAGAGAAGACATCGTTGTGCTAACGTCTACATCACCTCGGGACTCACATGTTGTCTCAACTTTCTTATATGAGCTATTAAAGAAAGTAGCACGCACAGCACGGCGAAATCCAATAAATAAAGTGCTCTATAGACTAGCACCTGTCGTCTTCTTGTCATTGTTCTTGTTCTTGTTCTTTTTTCTTTTCTTCTTCGTCTTCTTCGCCGTCCCGGAGACAAGCTGTGCCGGACAAAGATGTGAGCTGATTGTTTGGTGGAAACAGTCGTCTCGTCCATTAATCGTCACCCATCCATCCCTTGCACCTGTATATAACGCGGAGATTACGATATCCATCACTCCGCCGTGCCGTCACTTTGATTGATGGATTTACTCACAGAGTCCCTCTGCTTTCACAGGAGTGTGTCGTGCTGGAGTGAGAAGTGAACGACATCTCCGCCTGTGATCAGATTTAGAGTGCGTGTTCCATCCAAGAGTGCATTTGGTTCAGTGATACACAATCCCCTGCGGGGGCGGCCAAGCAAAATGCTTATGGCAATCTAATTGCATTAGGCGTGACGGTTTGTTGTGTCTGTTATTCCTGTAGTAGGCCATTGACGTACTCAGGCAATAGAGTAACCCAATCTCATACGGTGGGAGTTCTTCAAGTCTGCCAGGGTGTCACTCTCATGGATGTTGCGCAATATCAGAGCAAACACTTGGTAGAACGGGAGGTATGCTTAAATACCAGGCAATCTCCCTCGGAAAGGAATCGTTTAGCAAATACTATAAGAGCATAATCATCTCTCAGAGGTTTTGAGTAACAGATTTGAGCGAGCATGTTGCGCCAGCCTTGCCTCTAGAGAGATTCACACAGAGCGTGAGACAAAAGAGACACAAATATGGACTCTATTGCAGCAAACAATTGAACTAGCACTGCAGCGAAGGCCCGCCTTTCCGCCCCTTCCCAAGGACTTCCTCGTCATTGTAACCCAAGGCAAATGAATTCATCATTATTGTTTTTCCGTCCCATCCCTAATTTGTGTAGCTCTAAGTGACTGCAGCACCTGAGCAGGGTCGTGTGTGTGTGTGTGTGTGTGTGTGTGTGTGTGTGTGTGTGTGTGTGTGTGTGTGCGTGCGTGCGTGCGTGCGTGCGTGCGTGCGTGCGTGCGTGCGTGCGTGCGTGCGTGCGTGCGTGCGTGTGTGTGTGTGCGTGCGAGTGCTGGGAGAGGCTTTGACGCGGCAACGACAGGAGACCTAACGCTGCAGGATGGAGAAAGGTGAGCAGGAAACAGAAGGCGCCTATGGAGGAGGTATATGACATCTGTCAGAATCCAGGGTGGCTGGGGGGACAAAGCCCCCCCCCCTCTCCGGCCAGGGGTCACATCTCACACTGCAGTCGCTGAAGTTGTCAGGACACCGCTGACACTTCTTTGGCAATGGTGGCCGGGAACCTGGACAGGCACGGGCGTTCCAGGCACACTTATTTCTGAGTAAATGTATCTGAGGGCATTTCTCCTGCTTTCTTTTCTCTCTTTTTTCAAGGACCAACAGAAACGTCAGGGTTTTCTTTTTTGTCGGTTGTGGTTGCAGGAAGGTCACCTGACATGGCAAGGTCGACAAACAAACAAACAAATAAAAGGAATTAAAATGGAGAAAAACATAACAGGCGAAACAAGGGGGAAAAGGATGAAATGTTTATTTTGAACCTGGTGGCATGTAACAGGCATTACTCTCTGTGCTGTCCTCTGCCCCCCATTGGCTACCACACCTGGGCTAACACAAGGGTCGTCCAAACGTCCAATCACGTCAAAACCAGCGGTCCAACTTCAACTAGAGAACTAGATTATTAGAGAACTAGAGAACTAGATTATTAAAAATCATGAATACATTTAAATCCTTACTTTGTTTGTGTACCTGCAATTGTTTGAGTAGAACATCACATATTTCACTTCTGACAAAGTATGACTGCAATATCAGTTAGTGATGGCCTGACAAAGAGAGAGAGAGAGAGAGAGAGAGAGAGAGAGAGAGAGAGAGAGAGAGAGAGAGAGAGAGAGAGAGAGAGAGAGAGAGAGAGAGAGAGAGAGAGAGAGAGTGTCAGCTGTACACAGATGACCTGGTGCTGCTGTCTCCCACTAAAGAGGGGTTACAGCAGCACCTAGATCGTCTTCACAGGTTCTGTCAGACCTGGGCTCTGACCGTTAACCTAAAAAACCCAAATATAATGGTATTCCAAAAAAGGTCCGGAAATAAGGATGACAAATATAAATTCTATTTGGACACAGTTCTATTAGAACACACCAAAAACTACACATATCTAGGACTAAATATCAGCAACACAGGTAGCTTTCACATGGCTGTGAATGAGCTGAGAGATAAAGCAAGAAGAGCATTCTATGCCATTAAAAGGAACATCAAAATCGAAATTCCAATTAGAATCTGGCTCAAACTTTTTCAATCAGTTATAGAACCAATTGCTCTATATGGCAGTGAAGTATGGGGTCCTCTCTCTAATAATGAATTTACTAAATGGGACAAACATCCAATTGAAATATTGCATGCAGAGTTTTGCAAGACTGTATTGCAAGTACAAAGAAAAACTCCAAATAACGCATGTAGGGCAGAATTGGGCCAATACCCCCTCCTTATTCGAATAGAAAAAAGAGCCATCAAATTTTAACCCCAAAACATTCTATCACACAGCTCTACAATGTCAAGAGATGAAACCAGAGAAGAGTCCCCTCAGCCAGCTGGTTCTGAAGCTCAGTTCACAAACCCAAACCAACCCCATAGAGCCTCAGGACAGCCCTCAGAAAATCTGGCCCAACCAAATCATCACAAAACAAAAAGAAAAATATATCACCTATTGGAAAGACACCACAAAAAATCTAAGTAAACTTCAATGCTATTTGGCTCTAAACAGACAGTACATGGTGGCAGACTATCTGACCACTGTGACTGATAGAAAACTGAGGAAAACATTGACTAGGTATAGACTCAGTGAGCACAGTCTGGCTATAGAGACCGGTCGTCACAGACAAACCTGGCTGCCCAGAGAGGACAGGCTGTGCTCACTCTGCTCCAGGGGAGAGGTAGAGACAGAGCTGTATTTCCTATTACACTGTGACAAATAGTCAGACCTAAGATCATATTTCTTTCCCAAAATTATAATTCAACACAAAGAATTTGAAACTATAAAAAATGAAGAAAAAATCAAATATTTATTGGGTGAAAAGCCAAAATGTGTAGTTTTGGCAGCCAAATATGTGTCCTCCTGCCACAACCTGAGGGACAGCCAGTGAAAAGTGCAAAGTAATGTTGATAATATTTCCCATTTAGCATAGTTTTGTTTTGTCTTTCATATCAGGTCATGTGTCTTCTCAAGTCATATTGACACTGGTCTACTACCATTGCTTTAATGTATTGTTGTTCTGATTAATATTGTTGTTGTAGTTGTTGTTAATGGTAATCCCATGTCCACTACTACTATTATTATTGCTGTTGGTCCCACCATTTATTTATATATAAATATATATATATTTTGTATATATATACACATATATATTTTATTTTTATTTTCGATATGTGTACTTTGACAATGTAAGTAATAATGAACTTGCCATGTCAATAAAGTCAATTGAATTGAATTGAGAGAGAGAGAGAGACAGAGAGACAGAGAGAGAGACAGAGACAGAGAGACAGACAGAGACAGAGAGAGAGAGAGAGAGAGAGACAGAGAGAGACAGACAGAGAGAGAGAGAGAGAGATAAACAGAAAGTGAAAAGAAAAAAGGAAGTGCATAGAATCATTTTAAACCCTTGTTATCGGTCTCCATTCGTTTTACCTTTATTTAGCTAGGCAAGTCAGTTAAGAACACATTTTAATATACAATGACAGCCTACCCCAGCCAAACCCTAACGACGCTGGGACAATTGTGCGCTGCCGTATGGAACTCCCAATCACGGCGGTTGTGATACAGCCTGGAATCAAACCAGGGTCTGTAGTGACACCTCAACCACTGAGAAACAGTGTTTTAGACCGCTGCGCCACTCGGGAGCCCCATTGACAAAGGCTACATTGAGAAATCTGGGCCATGCACTGGAGCAGTGGGTTTGTATTGGGTATGCATTGGGTTAGAGCTGATTATATAAAATATAATCCTTCTACAAGAGCCGATCCATCACAGATCTGTATGCAGGGTGCCGTCTTAAAAAGCATGTTTCCTTTGTTTATTCTTTGCGTTGTCTTTTCCTTTCTCTGGAGTTTTGACATTGGATATGACAGGTGTCTGTGGGGAGGAGAGAGAGGGAGGGAAAGGGGAGAGAGGAAAGTGGGAAGCGCTGGTAAGAGAGAAAACAATCTTTGACTGCCTGTGGGTGAACGTGGGTTCCTCTAGGCAAGGCGGCCTTCAGCGTTTAGCTGGGGGCGCCGTATCCAAATCACAGCCACTGCTGTACCCCTAAGGCGTTAATCTCAACCAGTTACCGTCAAGTGCTGCTCTTCTTTATATTATCCTCCATTTCCCTCCGTTCCTTACTATCTCTCCATCTCCATCTTCTTTGTTATTTTCCCGCTATACCGTGCCCAATTCACAGAGGCGAGAGACAAATGGCAGCTTGAATAGATACGAGGGAAGACTTCTAGCATCCTAAGGCAAGCATCGTTTAGCTTTATTAGCAAAGAAAAACATGTCAAATATTCCAAACAGAGGATTTCTTTCATGAAGTGTGTAGGATATGTTGTTTGACAAGTTTCGCTTCATTCCGACTGAAATGTGCATATCAAGACATCAACAAATGTCGACGAGACCTCGCCGTCATCCAGAAGGCTTGATTGAAAAGGTTGGTTGTTTGATCTGCAGAGAATTATTAATTCAATAAGTGTTGACTATGGAGACAGTGAGGGGGAAAAAAAGGGAAACGTAGGTGGAAAAAAAACACATAAAGATTAACTGATGACATGTTCAACTGTGCGCATAAAAAAAGGCTTAGTTAAAAACACACATGCTATTTGTCAATTATTTTTTTTAAATTAAAAACTGGAAATTAAATCCAGATATTCTCATGAAGTGTAAATAACATTATTTCTCATGGCAGCTTAATTGAATAAATTTGACTCCGTTTAGAAATAACAGAATTACATTCTCTTTCAAACATCCCCTGTACCGTTTGTGAAAAGGTGAAAAGGAAACATAAATACACTGATTCTTCGTCAATTAATTCATTGACAAAGATAGTGATCACAATGAATCTGAATGAATCTAAATTAAATTGACTATGATTTAAACTACAGTAGTTCCCTCCAAAACGTATATCCCACTCTCTTAAAAGGATAGTTTACCCAAATGACACATTGGTTTGTTTAACCTGTAAGCAGTCTATGGACAAGGTATGACAGTAATCCATGCTTTGGCACTGGTTTCCAAATGCTAACATTTTAGCATTTGTGGCACAAATCCCATTCAAGTCCTGATACCGATACTACTGTAGCATTTTTCGTGTATCATGTTCAAATAATCCAAAAGTATCTAAAATTGATTGTGAAGCTCAAAAGATTCATATATAGATGATTTGAACATGATGCGCTTAAAATGCTAATATCGGTACCAGGATTTGTATGTGATTTGTGCCATAAATCCTAAAATGTTAGCATTTGGAAACTGCTAGGAAAGTGCCAGGGAAACTAAACCAATGCTTGGATTGCTGTCGTACCTTGTCCATAGACTGCTTACGGGGTAAGTAAAACAATATGTCATTTTGTAATTTCGGTGAACTATCTCTTTAAGGCCATATTATCATCAAACTATCATATCATTATCATCATATTATCATTTTTTTTTTTTTACAAATAGGAAAATTCCTTCCAAAATGGTACCCTGAATGAGGATGATTCCCTACATAGGTTATTCACACAGCGACAGA
This sequence comes from Salvelinus fontinalis, assembly GCF_029448725.1. Lineage (NCBI taxonomy): Eukaryota > Metazoa > Chordata > Actinopteri > Salmoniformes > Salmonidae > Salvelinus > Salvelinus fontinalis. Next base: position 29,919,955 of record NC_074702.1, on the reverse strand, counting down.
CAAGACAGAAATACAGACAGACAGACACACACACAGACACAAGACCCATGACACTTGGGGAGGGGGGGATGTGTGTGTTTATGTGGTTTATGTGAGTGACTGAGGGGAGGGAGGGAGACAGAGAAGGAAAAAGGAAAATGGAAGGATTAGATAAAGGCTGTGAGTGCGTGTCATCATCTCTGACATTCTGTAGGGCTTGACCTTAACAGAACAGATCATGTCAGAGAGAGACGGTCTCATCATGGCCGAGGAACACAGACAACCCTTCAGAAATCACTACTGACAACAGGAGCACTCAAGACACACACGCAGAACTGCCCACCCACACACACTGGCGGCACACGCACACACGTACTCAAACACACATGCAAACACATACACGCATGCAGAAAACACATGCAGGATGCACGAGCACACACACACACACACACACAATTAAACACACACACACACACAGTCTTACACGCGCACACACACACACACACACAAATGCACCTATTTCCTTTGGAAATATAAGTCACATATTCTACCCTATTCATCACAATAGTGTTTTGCCCATCTGAGCATTCTAATAAATGGCGTCTCAGTAAGTGCTGATGAAGATTAAAGTGCATTACTGTGGCTTGGAAACACGATGACATTTCAAAAGAAGGCAAATCATTAGTAGGACAAGCTTTTGTCATCAGTGTGATGCAATAGAACTTTAGTTCGCGAGATAAGATTGAGGGGAGACCACCAACATTATCGCTAGGTAACGTTAGCATTGCTAGCTATTTCTGACCAACTCAGGGCAACATTGCCATCTTTCGAAAGTAATTTGACGACATCATCCCGATGGCAATGTGGTTTTCTACTCATTCTTTTTCTACTTTAGCAATGTCATTGTATTTCCAGGCCACGATGGTGCAACGTTGACGGAACAGTCATTAGCTATAAAAGACTGAGCGCTAACCATCAGTCTGACACCAATACATTGCAGTGTCTGTGGAACGCTGATAACAATGGCGACGACGCGGGCCGAGTGACGGAGGTGCAACCCGTGAATATTCCTGTGCAATACCGTATTATAAACTTGATCTTCTCCACCTCTCATCTTCCCTCTTCTTCATGGCCAGATTTAGAGTTAGCCATCGGGCTGCTATTATAAAAAAAATATGGTTTGACCTTTGAGGACCAGAGGTAGTTTAGATCAGAGGTGGTTTTTCACACAGCTGTTTGGACAGCCTGCTCTTCTCCCTGATATGAACATATGCCAGTCTCCCTAAATGTTCATAGTCACTCTATTAAAAATCTTAAGTACATCAGTATAATTTTTATTATTCCCATAAAGGAAGCGCTAGCTCACATCATTTTTTTCATTAACAGTGAACTTTCAAAGCGAACTGCAATGGGTTGCATAATTAATTGATGCTTTCTGTTAACCCACAGCTATATATTCCAGTCTGTTTCTCTCTTACTCTTCATTTTAACACGGGATTTTTTGGCATGTCTTTGATGAGACATTGGAGAAAGCTTACAAAATGGTACCCGCCCGCCCATCCGTCCGTCTCTGTGAATGCAGTGAGTGTAGCTGTTTCTGACCCGTTGCTTGTCTCTGCTTTAATGATGCCGAGGCCTCCATCAAAGTGGGGACCCCTATGGCTTCTGGAGGCCCCTGGGCTGAACAGAGCGCCGTTCCTTCAGTCTTCCCCTCACTGCTAAAGGCTTGTCTGAGTAATGAGAAAATGAATTTAAAACAAAAATGAACACAAATACTCCATTCCAGAATGGTAGGCACATACTCTGTGTTCAGCTCAGAGTATCAAACACAAAGATTGGTTTAAAAAGAGGAGTTCAAAAAGACTGGCCTCCTTTTATTTCTTATGCCGTTTTCTCGCTCTCAGCACAGAGAAGGGGATTACGCTGAAATGTGTGTGCACGTATAGATTGATATGTTACAGCCTACTGGACCGATGCGATGTGGGGAAAAGTCTATTGATTTCTTGCCAATACGGGAGCTCAAGGCGACGTTCGTTTCTATCCCTCGGAACCCCCCCCCCCCCTTGTTTTGCCAGTCGCCATGGCTCAGAGAAATCAACATTACATGAATTGCCCTCCAAACCCTCTCTCTCTCTCTCTCTGATCCTCGTATATTTGAGAGTGCTGTACGTTGTGTGTTGGGTTAGCCCCTAACTGGACTGGGGCTCTCTTTTCTCTGTGTTGTTGTTGACGGATAGAGTTTATTACAGCATTTACAGAGGCCCTGCCTCCATCTTTCTGGGCCGCAATACTATTCCACATCTTTTCATTGTGCACTGTAAGCTGCAGAGCTCATGAGTGGATGATTCTAAGTGTGTGGAAATTTGTAGCAGCCCACCTCTCCTCAGGTGATAATTGGCCTCTGATGGAATACTCACCTTGTGTAATTCATCTCCCTCACTGACACCGTCTCTCCACTGCTTGCTGTGGAACCAATAAGACCTTGCAAGTGTTCACCTGCTGATGTGTGATGAAATACAGTGTTTACAATCCTACCAGAGACTAGGAGCTACACAGTGGGAACGAAGCATGTGACTCCGCTATGCAGGGCTTGGCTCATTATACGTAAGCCTTGTTCACACTGCAGGCCTTAATGCTCAAATCAGTTATGTTTTTCACATCCGTTTTTGGAATACTGACTGTCCAAACAGCAAGTTACAAGTGACCACATTGGATTAGTGAGTTTGTAGCTGACATGGCTACGCTAGTTGTTAGTAATGGCAGTGTGTGTTGGCTGATTGGTGGTGGTGCTAGTGCCTACTGTCCCTCAGACGTTATGTAGCAAGCTAAGGTGATAACACAACCTGCCATGGACATTCCCCAGTTGCTTTAAATGTTCAAAATCCTAGTGTAAGAACACTTTTAAAGCCTCAAAGGATAAGATGATCCAAATTTCAACTGCCACAGCAGTCAACTAGCTAGCCACAGCAGTCAACTAGCTAGCCGCAGCAGTCAACTAGCTAGCCGCAGCAGTCAACTAGCTAGCCAGCTGTTCAGCTTTCTAGTACATTCACTCATTTGTTTGTAAACAATTAACAAGCTAGTTTAGCTACCACCTGTTCTTGTCAAACTGTCAACAGAGTAGCTAGCAAGCAACAAGATAGTCTAAAATCCACTTGAGGGCAAATAAATCAGATTTGACCATTCAGACACAAGTCGCATATCTGATTTCAATCCCCCTACGAAGGTACTTTAAAAGATGGCTTGAAATATCCGATTCCATGTGCTTTTTGGCTGTTCAGACTGCAGGAAAAATAACAGATTCGAATCGGATATGCAATTATTATTATTTTTTCAGTCACTTCAAACTGCCAATATGAACAAGGCTTTAGAATACAATTTTACTTGATATTATAATCATTATATTCCAGCCAGACCCTATTTTCAAAAAACTTTTGGGAGATATCGGAATTCATTGGAGATATAATTTCCGTTATTAATTTCTGTCTTAGATAAGGAATTGGAAAAATCCCTCCCAGCTGGGGACATGATAAGTAACCCAACAAACAGCGGGCCTCAAATATTGTGTTAATTTAACAACATATCCTCCGTGTTCAATTAACACAAGACAATGAATCTGCTGCCTAACACCTCAACGACAGAGAGCGAGAGAGAGAGAGAAAGGAAGAGAGAGACAGACATATAGAGAGACAGAGAGACAGTGAAGTACAGAGAGGGAGAGACAAACAGACAGAGAAAAAGACAGAGAGACATAGAGAGACAGAGAAAAATAGAAAGAGAGAGATATGGGGGCCCCACCAAGAGACACCAGTGTCACTTTATCCTGTGTCCACCGATAAACCCCAGGTGTTTGCATCCAAACCAAGGGCCTAGTCAGCCCGGGTGGTTGTTTGGGCTGCAAGCCCGAAGCCGGGCACAATATGACAACAGCCACTTCAAGTGCAGGGTGCGAAATTCAAAATATATTTTTTAGAAATATTTAACTTTCACACATTAACAAGTCCAATACAGCATATGAAAGATAAACATCTTGTGAATCCAGCCAACATGTCCAATTTTTTTAATGTTTTACAGCGAAAACACCACATATATTTATGTTAGCTCACCACCAAATACAAAAAAGGACAGACATTTTTCACAGCACAGGTAGCATGCACAAAGCCAACCTAACTAGCCAAGAACCAACCAAACTAACCAAGAAACAACTTCATCAGATGACAGTCTTATAACATGTTATACAATAAATCTATGTTTTGTTCGAAAAATGTGCATATTTGAGGTATAAATCAGTTTACCTTGCAGCTACCATCACAGCTACCGTCACAAATAGGACCGAAGCAGCCAGAGTAATTACAGACACCAACGTCAAATACCTAAATACTCATCATAAAACATTTCTGAAAACTTAATGGTGTATAGCAAATTAAAGACAAACATCTTGTGAATCCAGCCAATATTTCCGATTTTTTAAGTGTTTTACAGCGAAAACACAATATAGCATTATATTAGCTTACTACAATAGCCTACCACACTACCGCATTCATTCATCAAGGCACGTTAGCGATAGCAATAGGCACGTTAGCGATAGCGAATAAACCAGCAAAAGATATATAATTTTTGACTAACCTTGATAAGCGTCATCAGATGACAGTCCTATAACATCAGGTTATACATACACTTATGTTTTGTTCGAAAATGTGCATATTTAGAGCTGAAATCAGTGGTTATACATTGTGCTAACGTAGCATCTTTTTCCCAGAATGTGCGGATATTTTTATGACACTCCAACTATTCTGACCAAATAACTATTCATAAACGTTACTAGAAAATACATGTTGTATAGGAAATGATAGATACAATAGTTCTTAATGCAATCGCCGTGTTAGAATTCTAAAAATAACTTCATTACGACATCCAGCTTAGGTATAGCGAGAGAGTACCCAAAATCTGGGCGCAAACGACTAGTACAACATGCTCGACAGATATATGAAATAGCATCATAAAATGGGTCCTACTTTTGATGATCTTTCATCAGAATGTTGTACAAGGGGTCCATTGTCGGGAACAATCGTTGTTTGGATTTAGAATGTCCTCTTCTTTTTTTAGCACGGAAAGCTAGCAAAGTAGCGCGAAGCTCTCCTTCCTGAACAAAGGCACACAACGCAACACGCCTAACGTCCCCAAAAAATTTCAATAATCTAATAAAACTATATTGAAAAAACATACTTTACGATGATATTGTCACATGTATCAAATAAAATCAAAGCCGGAGATATTAGTCGTCCATAACGACAGCTTATCAGAAGGCAAAACCAGGTCCCTTCACGCGCTCTCCAGAAAACAGGAAACTGGTGACACGTCATGCCGAGAGCTTTTATTCGACTCCAAATCAAGTTATTCACTCCATTTCTTCTCTCACTGCCTGTCGACATCTAGTGGAAGACGTATGAAGTGCATCTATACTAATAAATATCAAGGACATTAATAGGCAGGCCCTAGAACAGAGCATCGATTTCAAATTTTCCACTTCCTGTCAGGAAGTTTGCTGCAAAATGAGTTCTGTTTTACTCACAGATATAATTCAAACGGTTTTAGAAACTAGAGAGTGTTTTCTATCCAATAGTAATAATAATATGCATATTGTACGAGCAAGAATTGAGTACGAGGCCGTTTGAAATGGGCACCTTTTATCCGGCTACTCAATACTGCCCCTGCAGCCCAAACAACACTTGTTTTATGTTCCATCTGCTTTGTTTTCAAAAAACATATATTTTTCACGCCTCGGAAAGGAAGCAGGCTTTGTTCTTTGTCTGGGCTGTGACTCCCCTACGGTGGCTTTCATTTGACTCCCAGTGTGCGCCTTGTGTTAATTAGGTAAACGCTATATGTACGTCGCGGTCCGGCCTGCCATTCCAGCTCGCTCCGCCGCCATCGCCAACAAAGGGCCCACCAGCGAGGGTAAGTTTGTGATTAAAGAAAAGGGGGCCTTTATCGCGAGGTCTAACAAAACGCATACAGCAGGGCTTTGAAGCTTATTTATGGAGCGCCATCTAATCTCCCCTCCTGTGGCTGTGTACGAGATATGTATGTATTATTCATACTAACGTATGGCGACGACTTATACAGATTCAGGGGGAAAAAGACCCGGAACAAAGGCAAAACTTTCTTTTTGACCAATTATTTTTCCTTTCAAGTGATCTGTTGTGGTCAAAGTATAAAAACGGAGTTTGATGTCGGGAGCCTGATGTTGGCTTTGTCGGTGCTCTGTACTGTAAGAGCTTGATTACACAGGATGCCTCTACCAGACAACCAATGGTAAGAAACGCGATCTTGTTTTCCTTTGACAAAAGTTGAGATTTCACACAGCTTCAGGAGATGCAGGTGTGTCACTGCGAATAGCAAGTACACATTTTGTTTTGTATTTTATGTCTTTGAGTATCTCATTGAAAGGGGAGCAGGAGCCAATGGAACCAGTTTCACATGCCTGTAAAAATAAATCGACATATCATGATATAATATTTATACTGTGATATATTGACACATTATATATCGTGATACAACCTACGGTATTCCGTGATCCAAACCAGACTGATGAGTTGATCTGAACTCAATCCAGAGTCACTCATTGAAGGGCTCTCAGTTGGTGAGGAACCCCTCAGGGACAGCATCACTCTACAGTAGATAATCAAGACAACCACATATTGTCATAATGTCCAGTGGCATAACGTACAACGCACCACCATCCTGTGCTAACAACACTCTGGCACGACTCCAGGTCTCTAAATAGGACTGGCAAGGTGGTAGTACAGTGCCTACAAATCCTACACCCAAACTAAGAGGCTTTTAAAATATATATATATATACATACAATAATTCTTCAAATCAATAATAGATGAGGGAAGACATTAGTGAGAGAAATCTATTTACGATTTGGGCAGCAGACTCTCTCTCTGTGTGTGTGTGTGTGTGTGTGTGTGTGTTCTGGAAGTGACAGTTGAGGGGCACTTTACAAAAGTGTTGGCAGTGAAGGATCTCCTGTACCACAGACACAGGGCCTGTCAGTCAGCACAGAGCTGTCACCCTCTGCTGAGATACAAGGGACAGTGTGTGTGTGTGTGTGTACGAGTGTTTCAATGTGACAGGTCTGAATTAATGAGAGGTGGGTGTCAGGGGTAGAGAAAGACATTGAGGAGTAGGGAGGAGGGCAGAGATGGAGAGAGGAGAGCTTTTGTAAAGATGCCCAGGATTGGGCCAGACTACCTTTAAAAAGCAGAGGTGGGGAAAAGGAGCCGGCCCAGTAGTAGACCCACAATGCAGTGCCTGCATTTCGGTCTTTCTTTTCTTTAGGTGGGCGGTGGTGGGGATTAAATTATCGTCCTAAATATGGCTGTTGTCTTATCCACCTTCATTGAGCACAGATAGCGCGGTCAAATCAAGTCCCGTGTTTTTGCACCTACGTGTGTGTGTGTGTGTGCCACTTTCTCTTGACTGAAGGAGAAAAACAGCCTGCGAGAGTCTATCAGCATGGCACCTGCTCCAGAATATTCTTGATGAAGCAAAGGTTGTCTTCATTAGATGCATTAATATTCATGACGAATGGTAATTTTGACACAGAAATGGTCTCAGTAACCTTTTCTTGTGCATTTCTTTTTTCACTTCTCAAGGAAATTACAGTCCGGCAATGACTTAATTAATGCTTGGTTTCCTCGCCAGTCGTTTGAGGGCCTGTCACTTTGGGGCTGGAGTATCTGTCACGCAGACAGGATTGAAGGAGAGGAAGAAAGAGGAGCATGCTGGGAAATCAGAGAGATAGAGAAGGGGGACAAGATTATTGGAATGCACACATAGTCAGAATTCTTCACTGGCTTATTTATTTACCATTATATCCTCTGCTCTGTTTTCCTTTACCTTTCTCTCTTCTTTCTTTCAGTCGTTCATCGTGTGCTGGCTGCGCAGTGTGTTGCTGGTATATGGAGGTTGTCACCCCGAAGGCCCGCCAGGCCTCACATCTCAGCCGCATGTTCATCAGAGTTGACCGGATGTGACTTTTCACTTTGCACTCTTCATTATCTCACAGATCATTGTGTAACCGGCGTGCGTTGCCTCAGAACGGGGCCACTGCTACAAACGTGTCAGTGACAATGAAACACAGATACTGTAGATCCAAACAAACTAAGTAAATACACAGCACTTCATTCGTAAATTAGAACAGAGATAATGTTGATTGACTTGTTGTTGCTTTTGATTCTGACAGCTTTCTTGGAATATCTGTAAAAGCGCGCACACACGCACGCACACACGCACAAGCAATGTACTCAATCCGCCTCATCTAGACAGTAAAATATTTGAACACAAGGCAGCACTTCTTTTATCATGTCCCATAAAAATAGTAATTTGCCAGAGCCCCTGTAGCACAACATGGAGGCAGTGTGTTATTCTGATAATGTAGAGATGACAGATAGTTCCATACTGGGAGGTTTTGGTTGATTCTGGATACAGATGTAATAAATTGCACTGAGGAGTGAGGCGGGGCAGAGAGAGAGGGAGGGAGAGAGAGAGGGGCGGAGGGGGAAAAAAGAAAGGAGAGGGAAATAGAGCGAGAGAATGAGAGAAAGCGAAAAAGAGAGGGGCGGGGGAAGAAAGGAGAGGAGGAGAGAGAGCAAAAAGAGAGTGCACAGAGATAGAAAGAGAAAGAAGGGCGGGAGGAGAAAAGAGAGGAGAAGTTGGGAGTAAGAGAGGGAACAGAACGAGACGGAAAGGGACAGAGAGGGAGGGATAGAGTTGAGAGACTCTCCCTCTCAACATCTCTCTATCCCTACAAAAAAAAGCGTTGCCCGTCGGTTGGTGAGCAGTCATTATACTGCTCTGAAAATGTGGGATTAATTAGGCTGGTTAGAGAAAGGCAACCCTGTCTCATTACTGCCTCACTAGCCCTCCTCAAATATATCGCCACGTCGCTAACACCAGCAGACAAAGTCCACTCGTTTTCGCCCGTCACCCTTATCATCTTATTTAAGGACACTTAAAAGCGGGCCCCAAAAGGTGTGTCACCACACTACAGGCACTTTTCATTGCCACCAGTGACTGCTTTAAAATCAGGCCCACTCCTCTCACCTGCTACAGAGATGCAGATATTCATCTAAAATACGTGCGTGTTAAAGAAGAAAGCAGTTTCTTTTTGAGATTAGTGTTAAACGAGAGAAAGGGAGAGCGGCGAGAGTGCCACAGAGTGAGGCGCGGTAATTAGTCTATGGAGAGTAGCTATACCGTCGCTGTGTTGATTTTGTGCTTAGTCCTCCATCTTTAAAACGAGTGGCAAAACGTTCCCTTGCGGTTGTGGGGGCTTTTCTTCAATTCTAAGTTCAATTTCTTTGTGATGAGACTTGTTTGAATAAAATACATTTCAGATTTTATTTAGTAATGTTATAGAGTTAACTAAAATATTACTAGACAAAATGTGTAAAAAAAAAGGGCTTTACTTCCTCACGTTGCTTAATTATCCGTTTACAGCTATTTTAATTATACTTTTCAGTGGTTTTATGGTAGCACTTTAGTTAATGCTCAGACTTGTACTTTTTTTAATCATATCTTTTCAGTTAACTTTTTTAAAGATCTTGCACATCGATGCAGTAGTTGTAGATACTTTTTAAAGATTATAATACGGTTTTAAACACCTCAAATGGAACGTATAGGAAATCACACTACAAACTATCACCCTTATGCACTTAAGGAAATCAGGAATATCAGGGATATATTGGAACTAGTGGATATATGGGGGCTTAAAAATCCTGACCATGGCAGAGGCTCAATCAAGCTAGTCGTCATGACTACTTTCTGATGTCATTCTCGCTGGCACCAAAAGTTTTAAAATGTTGATAGGGGACAGAATGCGGTCGGAGCATCAAATAATTGGCATATACATTAATCTTCCAGAGTTTCCACGTGGGCGAGAATATTGGAAATTGAATCAAAGCCTATTGGATGACAACTGCTTTTTAACCAGGACAGAATCATTTCTAACTGACTTTTTACGACATAATATAGGTACAGCAGATCCCCTTATTGTATGGGACACTTTTAAATGTGCCTTTAGAGGCCATTTGTATTTGTATTTATTAAGACTCTACATTAGATCCCCAGCAACATTAAGGAAGTTATACACAATTAAAAATATTACAACATTACATTTCATAACACTTTACCCAATACATTTAATGTGTTCCCTCAGGCCACTACTCCACTGTCACATATTTACAATACAACATCCATGTGTACGTGTGTGTAGAGTGCGTGTCTTATCATGTGTATGCGTGTCTCTTCACAGTCCCCACTGTTCCATAAGGTGTATTTGTATTCGTTTTTTTCCAATCTGATTCTACTGCTTGCATCAGTTACCTGATGTGGAATAGAGTTCCATGTAGCCATGGCTCTATGTAGGACTGTGCGCCTCCCATAGTCTTTTCTGGACTTGAGGACTGTGAAGAGACGTTTGGTGGCATGTCTTGTGGTGTATGTATGGGTGTCTGAGCTGTGTGCTAGTAGTTTAAACAGCTCAGTGTATTCCGCATGTCAACACTTCTTACAAAAACAAGTAGTGAGGAAGTCAATCTCTCCTCCACTTTGAGCCGTGAGAGATTTACATGCATATTATTAATGTTAGCTTTCCGTGTACATTTAAGTCAATTGTAATTTTGCGAGGTCCCTCTTTGTGGCACCTGACCACACGAATGAACAGTAGTCCAGGTGCGACAAAACTAGAGCCTGTAGGACCTGCCTTGTTGATAGTGCTGTTAAGAAGGTAGAACAGCGCTTTATTATGGACAGACTTCTCTCCGTCTTAGCTACTGTTGTATCAACATGTTTTGATCATGACAATTTACAATCCAGGGTTACTCCTAGCAGTTTAGTCACCTCAACTTGCTCAATTTCCACATCATCTATTACAACATTTACTTGAGGTTTAGGGTTTAGTGGATTATTTGTTCCAAATACAATGCTTTTAGTTTTTGAAATATTTAGGACAAATTTATTCCTTGCCATCTATTCTGAAATAACTGCAGCTCTTTATTAAGTGTTGCAGTAATTTCACTCGCTGTGGTAGCTGACGTGTATAGTGTTGAGTCATCGCATACATAGACACACTGGCTTTACTCAAGGTCAGTGGCATGTCATCAGTAAAGATTGAAAAAAGTAAAGGGGCCTAGACAGCTGCCCTGGGGAATTCCTGATTCTACCTGGATTATGTTGGAGAGGCTTCCATTACAGAACACCCTCTGGGGAAAGGGGGATACCTAGTCAGTTGTACAACTGAATGCATTCAACTGAAATGTGTCTTCGGCATTTAACCCAACCCCTCTGGATCAGAGAGGTGCGGGGGGCTGCCATAATCGACATCCACGTCTTCGGCGCCCGGGGCAGAATTACATATTTTTACCTTGTCAGCTCCAGGATTCAATCCAGCAACCTTTCGGTTACTGGCCCAATGCTCTAAAGGTTTTTTTTTACAGTAAAATAGCATTGTATCTGGTCAAACATAATTTTTTCCCAAAGTTTACTAACGGTTGGCAACGGGCTGATTGGTCAGCTAGTTGAGCCAGTAAAGGGGGCTTTACTATTCTTGGATAGTGGAATTACTTTGGCTTCCCTTCAGGCATGAGGGCACACCCTTTCTAGTAGGCTTAGCTTGAATATGTGGCAAATATCATCTGCTACTATCCTCAAAAATGTTCCATCCAAGTTGTCAGACTCTGGTAGCTTGTCATTGTTGATAGACAAAAACATTTTTGCTTCTTCCACACTCACTTTACGGAATTTAAAATTACAATGCTTGTCTATCATAATTTGATCAGTTATACTTGGATGTGCAGTGTCAGCATTTGTTGCCTGCATGTCATGCCTACATTTGCTAATCTTGTCGATAAAAAAATCATTAAAGTAGTTGGCAATACCAGTTGGTTTTGTGATGAATGAGCCATCTGATTCAATGACAGATGGTGCTGAGTTTGCCTTTTTGCCTCAAATTTTATTGAAGTAGCTTCAAAGCTTTTTACTATCGTTCTTTATGTCATTTATCTTTGCTTCATATTATAGTTTTGTCTTCTTTTTATTCAGTTTTGTCATCAGATTTCTCAATTTGCAGTACGTTCGCCAATTGGTTGTGCAGCCAGACTTATTTGACATTAATTTTGCCTCATCCCTCTCAACCATACAGTGTTTTAATTCCTCGTCAATCCACGGGGATTTAACAGAATGCTTATTAGTAACAGGAATAAGCAATTGCATAAATGTGTCAAGTGCAGCGTCTGGTTGCTCCTCGTGACATGCTGACCACACCGCTCGTGTTACGTGCGCGAGCATTGCGAAATAAATGTACACATACATGTTATTCAATCATTTCATCCAATTCGGGATACAACCATCCCATCTGTGCAGATTTTGCCGTGAAGAGACAGAATCATTAGATCATTTGTTTTGGTACTGTCTATTTTGGGCGCAGGTTCAGGAATGGCTGAAGAATTGCAACATTTACCTGGAGCTGACTCTGCAAATAGCACTGCTGGGTGATAAAAAAAAAATCATAGTCAATCAATCAATAACATTATACTCTTAGCAATTTTTTTTTTTTAATTTACAATCTGTAGAAACTATGAGAATAGAACGTTTCAGAACTTTTGTGAAACATCACAGCACAATTATATAGCAAATAGAAATCAAAACTGGATGTGTTCAGAGATACACTACACGACCAAAAGTATGTGGACACCTGCTCAAATCAAATCAAATCAAATCGTATTTGTCACATAAACATGGTTAGCAGATGTTAATACGAGTGTAGCGAAATGCTTGTGCTTCTTGTTCCGACCATGCGCCCTTCTGGGAAGGCGTTCCTCTACATGTTGGAGCATTGCTGCAGGGACTCGCTTCCATTCAGCCACGAGCATTAGTGAGGTCGGGTGGGCGATTAGGCCTGGCTCGCAGTCGGCGTTCCAAGTCATCCCAAAGTTGTTCGATGGGTTGAGGTCAGGGCTCTGTGCAAGCTAGTCAAGTTTTTCCGCACCGATCTCAAAAACCATTTCTGTATGGACCTCGCTTTGTGCACGGGGGCATTGTAATGCTAATACAATATGTAGTTCACAATCCAGCAATATTATTCCT
>NC_074702.1:29880537-29906349 GCF_029448725.1 Salvelinus fontinalis | reverse complement strand
AGTTTTTTTAAAATTTTGTAAATTTCTTTTTTAGGAGTGGATCAGCTTAATATTGCGGAAAGAATGTTGCTTCCAATGTAATTGTCTGCATCATTTCCAATCCCCCATATTTTTTGGGGTAAATATATATATCCATACACGTATGCATACATATACACATATATACATACACATACCTATATAGACATAGATACTTTTTTAAAGAATATACCTTTATTATTATTCCCCGCAAACCCTACCACCGATCCCCCAATTGGAGTAAACTGATAAACATTTCTGTTTTTACCTTCAATTTATACATCTTATACACATTTTACAGACACAGTCTACTTTATAATAGTTCTCTCTTGTTTGTTCTTAGTCCTTCCTCTATTTCTGTTGTCCATCCAGTTTGATTTCCACTTGTAACTGTGCTATTTCACAAAAGCTCCGCACCTATACACATTTCACAGATCCCGTATGCCCTACATTGTTTATCTTGTTATTAGTCCCACCCTTCAGCTCCACTCAACCCTTCCCATCTATCTTCCAACATCATCCATTTCGGATTTTTATTTGCCATATATTTTTCAACTATGCTGTGATGATTCACAAAAGATTTGAATCTTCCTATTCGCATAGCTTCCACGGATTGTAAATTAAAAATAAACATTTTTGCTAAAATGATTATTATATTATTGATTGATTGACTATGGCTTTTCAAATCCCCCAGTATTGCTATCTGTAGCGTTCTACGCAAATGTTCTAGTTCTACGCAAATGTTGCAATATTTCAGCCATTCCTGGACCTGTGACCAAAAACGAGCTACATACGGACAATACCAAAATAAATGATCTAATGACTCTGCCTCCTCACAGCAGAATCTGCAGAGCTGGGAAGATTGTATCCCCATATATATAACATTCTATTAGTTGCAAGAATTTTGTACAGTAATTTAAATTGAAAAATTCGAAGTTTTGAATCCGGCGTTGTTTTGCGTATCCATTCATAAACCATGTGCCATGGAATGGGTACATCGAAAATCTCTTCCCAACTATTTAGCAATTTATATGGCACAGCTGTCAGTTTTTTGGTCCTTAAATTAAATTGGTATATGTTTTTATTTATCACACTTTTCTTTAACCATTTCTGTTCTTTAATATAGGGCCGACATAGAAGTCCCTTACTTTTTTCCCCTTCTACTTGCCTCTTCCATTTTTGTGGTAATGCTGCAATTAATTGGTTGTAATTTTGGGTAGAGCAGACATTTCCATATGTCTGTGTTAGCTGCATGTGTGACATTACTCCACCAGTCCTATTTATGATATCATTCACAAAAATTATACCTTTTTTAAACATTTCTTCGATAAATACAGTTTTTTTTTAATCAATTACTATATTTGACTTTAACCAAAATATTTGTTGTACTATTTGTTCCATCCTTTCAGGTGGATTAAACTGAAATTGCAACCAACTTTCTAAGGCTTGTTAAAAAATAAAGATATTTTGGAGATTATTTCCTTTTCAAAAACCGAAAGTGAGCAGGTGTAATCTGAATAAAGGGAAAAAGGCCCTTCTTGAACATAGGATGAGACATTCGTACCAATTTACTAGAGAACCAGTTTGGATTTAAGTATAACTTTTGTATGACTGATGCCTTTAGTGAGAGGTCTAATGCTTTAATATTTAATAATTTCTGCCCTCCGAATTCATATTCGTTATATAAATAGGCCCTTTTAATTTTATCTGGCTTGCCGTTCCAAATAAAATTGAATATTTTTTGTTCATATAATTTAAAAAGCAGGTCACTAGGTGTAGGGAAAACCATAAGCAAATAGGTAAACTGTGATATGATTAAAGAGTTAATCAGGGTGATTTTCCCACAAATAGACAGGTATTTTCCTTTCCATGGTAGCAAGATCTTATCTATTTTTGCTAACTTCTATAAAAATTTATTGGAGTGAGATCATTTCTTTCTTTTGGGATTTGTATACCGAGTATGTCCACATCTCCGTCAGACCATTTAATTGGTAAACTACATGGCAATGTAAAATGTGTATTTTTTAGTGATCCAATACGTCATATGGTATTTATCATAATTTGGTTTTAATCCAGAGAGGATAGCAAATGTATCTAGATCCTCTAAGAGGCCGTGGAGAGACTCTAGTTGTGGTTTTAAAAGAAAACATGAATCATCAGCGTACAATGACACCTTAGTTTTTAGGCCCTGGATTTCTAATCTCTTAATATTAATGTTTGATCTAATTTTAACAGCTAACATTTCGATGGCAATAATAAATAGATATGCCGATAGTGGACAACCTTGTTTTACTCCTCTAGATAGTTTAAAACTTTCTGAGATTGTCTTGTCCCGGTGCTGCCCCTTGTCCCGGTGCTGCCCCTTATCCCGGTGTTGCTCCTTGTCCCGGTGCTGCCCCTTATCCCGGTGTTGCCCCTTGTCCCGGTGCTGCCCCTTGTCCCGGTGCTGCCCCTTGTCCCGGTGCTGCCCCTTATCCCGGTGCTGCCCCTTATCCCGGTGCTGCCCCTTCATTTAGGTGGGGTTAGTGGGAGGGTGGTCATTGGGAGGGGGATAAAGAAGCGGGGATTGATTATGGTGGGGTGGGGACCTCGTCCACCGCCAGAGCCGCCACCGTGGACAGACGCCCACCCAGACCCTCCCCTAGACTTTGTGCTGGTGCGCCCGGAGTTCGCACCTTAAGGGGGGGGGGTTCTGTCACGTTCCTGACCTGTTTTCCTTTGTTTTGTATTCATTTTAGTTGGTCAGGGCGTGAGTTGGGTGGGTTTGTCTATGTTTGTATTTCTATGTGGGGTTTTGTGTTCGGCCTGGTATGATTCTCAATTAGAGACAGGTGTGTATTGTTTGTCTCTAATTGAGAGTCATACAAAGGCAGCCAGGGTTTCACTGGTGTTTTGTGGGTGTTTGTTCCTGTGTCCTCACAGGACAGTTGAAGGTTAGTCACGTTTGTTGTTTTGTAGTTTGTAGTGTCTTGTTTGCTGTTTTTTCATTAAAAGATGTCTTATTTCCCTCAATCCGCATCTTGGTCCTATCCATGCTCCTTCTCGTCTAAGGGGGAGAACAACATTGACTGCCTTTACAGAGATGTAGCCATTATTTACTATTTTACACCTAGGGTTACTATACATAATTTTAACCCATTTTATAAGAGATTCCCCAAAATTGAAATATTCTAGGCATTTATATATAAACTCCAGTCGTACTTTATCAAAAGCCTATGAAAACCAGGCCTGGTGTCCCCGATATTTCATAGTGTTCTATTGTTTCCAGTACTTGCCTTATATTATCTCCAATGTATCGTCCATGTAAAAAACCTGTCTGATTAGGATGAATAATATCTGCCAAAACTTTTTTTTATTCTATGCGCCAAGCATTTTGATAAGATTTTTGCATCACAACACTGGAGTGTAAGAGGTCTCCAATTTTTTAGATGGACTGGATCTTTATATATACCACTTGGGTCCTGTTTCAGTAATAATGATATCACACCTTCTTGTTGCGTGTCTGATAATCTATCATTTATATAGGAGTGGTTAAAACAAGCTAATAATGGTCCTTTGAGTATATAATTATTTTTTTTGTATACTTCCACTGGTATGCCATCCAGTCCTGGAGTTTTCCCATCCTTAAAGACCCCAATTGCATCAAGTAGTTCCTCCCCTGTAATTAGGCCTTCACATGAGTCTTTCTGTACAGATGTTAATTTTACATTATTATTAGGAATAAAATCCATACAATTAGTTTCAGTTAGTGGAGATGGAGGAGCCTGAAACGAAAACATATTCTTAAAGTACTTTACTTCCTCTTTCAAAATATAATTTGGTGAATCATGCGTGACTCCATCATTTGTAACAAGTTTTAATACGTTTTTTTTTGTAGCATTTCTATATTGAAGATTGAAAAAGAATTTGGTGCATTTTTCCCCATATTCCATCTAGTTCGCTTTATTTTTATAATATATTACACTGGATCTTTCTTGAATAAGTTCCTCCATTTCTTTTTGTTTTTCCTCTAACTTATTCTGTGCCTCTATGGTATCGTTTTTATTGTTATCTAACTGTACTGTTAGTCCTTCAATTTCCTTTGTTAATATGGACTCTTTTGATCTAAATTGCTTTTGTTTTATAGATGAGTACTGAATTGCATGGCCTCTAAAGGCACACTTTGTCACGTTCCTGACCTATTTTTGTTAGTTTGTTGTATGTGTTAGTTGGTCAGAACGTGAGTTTGGGTGGGCATTCTATGTTTTCTGTTTCTATGTTGGTTTATGGGTTGCCTGGTATGGCTCTTAATTAGAGGCAGGTGTTTGGCGTTCCTCTAATTAAGAGTCATATTTAGGTAGGTTGTCTCACAGTGTTCGTTGTGGGTGGTTGTCTCCTGTGTCTGTGTTTGTCGCACCATACGGGACTGTTTCGGTTTGTTTGTTCATTGGTCTTTTATGTGTAGGCTTTTTTCCCTGTTCGTGCGTTCTCGTGTGTTATGTGAGTCCGTCGTCCAGATCTGTCTACACCGTTTGTTATTTTGTTAGTTTATCCAAGTGTATTTCGTTTTGTGTTTTTTCCCGTCTTGTTTAATAAATTATGTCTTCAAACTCCGCTGCATTTTGGTTCAATCCCTGCTCCTCCTCTTCTGATGAAGAGGAAGAGGAAAACCAATACAGAACCACCCACCGATCCAGAACCAAGCGGCGCGAAGTCGAGCAGGATTATACACAGGACTACTGGACTTGGGAGGACGAGCTGGATGGTAAAGGACACTGGGCTCACATTGGGGAATATCGCCGCGCTCGTGAGGAGATGGAGGCAGCGAGAGCCCAAGAGCGGTGGTATGAGGAGGCAGCAAGGAGACGTGGCTGGAAGTCCGAGAGGAGACCCCAAAAATTTCTTGGGGGGGGGCTAAGAGGTAGTGGGCCGAGGGCAGGTAGGAGACCTGCGCCCACTTCCCAGGCTTACCGTGGAGAGCGGGAGTACGGGCAGGCGCCGTGCTACGCAGTAGAGCGCACGGTGTCTCCTGTACGAGTGCATAGCCCAGTGCGGGTTATTCCACCTCCCCGCACTGGTAGGGCTAGATTGGGCATTGAGCCAGGTGTCATGAGGCCGGCTCAACGCGTCTGGTCTCCAGTGCGTCTCCTCGGGCCGGCTTACATGGCACCAGCCTTACGCATGGTGTTCCCGGTTCGCCTACATTGCCCGGTGCGGGTTATTCCACCTCCCCGCACTGGTCGGGCGACGGGGAGCATTCAACCAGGTAAGGTTGGGCAGGCTCGGTGCTCAAGGGAGCCAGTACGCCTTCACGGTCCGGTATTTCCGGCACTACCTTCCCGCCCAAGCCCAGTACCACCAGTGCCTACACTACGCACCAGGCTTCCAGTGCGTTTTCAGAGCCCTGTTCCTCCTCCACGCACTCTCCCTATGGTGCGTGTCTCCAGCCCAGTGCCTCCAGTTCCGGCACCGCGCACTAAGCCACGTGTGCGTCTCCTAAGTCCTGTGCACACTGTTGTTTCTCCCCGCACTCGTCCTGAGGTGCGTGCCCTCAGTCCGGTACCACGCACCAGGCATATAGTGCGCTTCGAGAGGTCAGTGTGCCCTGTCCCTGCTCTCCGCACTAGGCTTGAAGTGCGTGTCCCCAGTCAGGTGCCTCCAGTTCCGGCACCACGCACCAAGCCTACAGTGCGTCTCAGCCGGCCAGAGTCTGCCGTCTGCCCAACGGCGCATGAACTGCCTGTCTGCCATGAGCCTGCAAAGCTGCCCGTCTGCCATGAGCCTACAGAGCCTTCCACCAGACAGGAGCAGCCAGAGCCTTCCGCCAGACAGGAGCAGTCTGAGCCATCCGTCTCCGCAGCGCCATCTGAGCCATCCGTCTCCCCATCGCCGTCTGAGCCATCCGTCTCCCCATCGCCGTCTGAGCCATCCGTCTCCCCAGCGCCGTCTGAGCCATCCGTCTGTCCCGAGCCATTAGAGCCGCCCGTCTGTCCCGAGCCGTCAGAGCCGATAGTCAGTCAGGAGCCGCTAGAGCCAGTCGTCAGTCAGGATCTGCCAGAGCCGCCAACCAGACAGGATCTGCCAGAGCCGCCAACCAGACAGGATCTGCCAGAGCCGCCAACCAGACAGGATCTGCCAGAGCCGCCAGTGAGCCATGAGCGTCCAGAGCCGTCAGCCAGCCATGAGCGTCCAGAGCCGTCAGCCAGCCATGAGCGTCCAGAGCCGTCAGCCAGCCATGAGCGTCCAGAGTCGTCAGCCAGCCATGAGCGTCCAGAGCCGTCAGCCAGTCATGAGCTGTCCCTCAGCCCAGAGCGGCTATTTATTCAGAACTGCCCCTCAGTCCAGAGCTGTCTCTCTGTCCGGAGCTGCCTTTCAGTCCGGAGTTGCCCCTCTATCCTGAGCTACCTCTCTATCCTGAGTTACCTCATTAGCCTGATCTATCCCTCTGTCCTGAGCTATCCCTCTGTCCTGAGCTATCCCTCTGTCCCGGTGCTGTCCCTGGTGTCGATGTTACCAAAAGGATTTAGTGGGGGTAAGATGAGGGTGGTCATTCTTAGGGGAAAATGGAAGCTGGGATTGACTATGGTGGGGTGGGGACCTCGCCCGGAGCCTGAGCCACCACCGTGGTCAGATGCCCACCCAGACCCTCCCCTAGACTTTGTGCTGGTGCGCCCGGAGTTCGCATCTTATGGGGGGGTTATGTCACGTTCCTGACCTATTTTTGTTAGTTTGTTGCATGTGTTAGTTGGTTAGGACGTGAGTTTGGGTGGGCATTCTATGTTTTCTGTTTCTATGTTGGTTTATGGGTTGCCTGGTATGGCTCTTAATTAGAGGCAGGTGTTTGGCGTTCCTCTAATTAAGAGTCATATTTAGGTAGGTTGTCTCACAGTCTTCGTTGTGGGTGGTTGTCTCCTGTGTCTGTGTTTGTCGCACCATACGGGACTGTTTCGGTTTGTTTGTTCATCGTCTTTTATGTGTAGGCTTTTTTCCCTGTTTGTGCGTTCTCGTGTGTTATGTGAGTCCGTCGTCCAGATCTGTCTACACCGTTTGTTGTTTTGTTAGTTAAGTCAAGTTCGTGTTTTCGTGTTTTTCCGTATTGTTTAATAAATATGTCTTCAAACTCCGCTGCATTTTGGTTCAATCCCTGTTCCTCCTCATCGGATGAAGAGGAGGAGGAAAACCGTTACACACTTAAAAGTGTCCCATACAATATGGGGATCTGCTGTACCTATGTTATGTCTAAAAAAGTCAGTTATAAATTCTTCTGTCCTAGTTCTAAACAATTTATCATCTAGTAGGCTTTGATTAAATTTCCAATATCCTCGCCCGCGTGGAAATTCTGTAAGAGTAATATATATGCCAATTATGTGATGGTCCGACCGCATTCTGTCCCCTATGAAACACTTTTTAACTTTTGGTGCCAGAGAGAATGATATAAGAAAGTAGTCAAGGCGACTAGCTTGATTAAGCCTCCGCTATGTATATCTCACTAGGTCAGGGTATTTAAGTCTCCATATATCCACTAATTCCAATATATCCATGACATTCCTGATTTCCTTAAGTGCCTGAGGGTGATAGTTTGTAGTGTGATTTCTATTCCGGTCCATAGAGGTATTTAAGACCGTATTAAAATCTCCCACTATAATAATAGAGTCTAGTGTTGCTTGTAGAGTTGATACATTCTTATATATATTGTCAAAGAAGCTTGGATCATCATTATTCGGACCGTATAGGTTAATAAGCCATATCTGTTTATTGTCCAATAACATATTTAAAATAATCCATCTACCTTGAGGATCTGTTTGGACAAGTTGCACATTTGGATCAAAATTATTGTTAATTAAAACCATCACCATTACCATCACCATCACCATCACTTGTGAGGTGTGGAAACACTTTGTTGCTTTTATGAATTTTGTCTTGCTGCTTTTTGTTCTATGTTGCTCTGCCTGTATGCTACGTCTTGCTTGTCCTATGTTGCTATGTCTGTATGCTATGTTGCTATTGTCTATATTGTAATTGTTTTTAATAACCTGCCCAGGGACTGCGGTTGAAAATTAGCCGGCTGGCTAAAACCGGCACTTTTACTGAAACGTTGATTAATGTGCACTGTCCCTGTAAAAATAAAATAACCTCAAACTCAAACTCAAATCACCCCTTTTGAATTTCTTTGCCCATGGGAGAAATATATTTCGCCCCCCCAGTTCTTTTTCCACAAAACTTCATCTAAAACTGTTGAATGGGTTTCCTGTAAACAATAGATATTATAATCCTTCTCTTTTAGCCAGGTAAATACTGATCGTCTTTTCTTATTATCTGCTAAGCCATTACAATTGTAACTGGCTATACTTATTTCACCACTTACCATAATGAGACACACCTTTCAATCATTTTTTATCAAAATATATGTTTGTAAACGTCCTATTAAAAAGTAACATAATGATTGAGTGTCTATATAGTTGTACCATGATATTTGCATTTCTACTAAGTAAACCTCCAATTGGTCCCTACTATTCCACCCGCTAAAAGCCCTCATCTCGAGTTGGGTTGTCATCCCAATGCCCGGCAGACCACCCTCGACCCCCTGTATCCCATAGCCCTGGACCGACTGGGATCCATCCTTTGAAAAGAGCACACAGTGCCATTTACCGAATTGAAGTAGATCCATTGCCAAATGCATTTCCATCGCCCTCACCTCGATTTTTATTATATATTGCCGTGGATCATCCTCTATAGTGCCTAACATCTTTTACTTCTTCCTTCGCAACAGTTGTGGGATACACACATACACCCACACACATTCAGCCCTTACCCCCACACAACCATAAGCTCACTTTCTCAACAATTGCACCATCCCAGAGCCCAACTCAAGATAGGTCATGATTTACAAATGTACTTGCAGTTGCAGCTGCATGAGAAGGCCTGCAAGACCGCGCAAAAAATGAGCATAGATGTAGAGATTTTATTTACCATTGTCACATCCTAGATGATGGAGGTCAAAAGTACACCTTCTTCCTGAAACACCCACAATACGGTCATCCGTCATGACCATGTTCCCAAGCATCTCCATGCAGTCCGACTTTGATTTCGTGCCACCAGGGCCACAATAATATACCCCCTCTCTGAATGTCCGAGTGTGACCCCCTCCCCATGGGTTACGGGGAGGGGGCATTGTAATGCTAATACAGGAAAGGGCCTTCCCCAAACTGTTGCCACAAAGTTGGAAGCACAGAATCGTCTAGAATGTCATTGTATGCTGTAGCGTTAAGATTTCCCTTCACTGGAACTAAGAGGCCTGAACCATGAAAAACAGCCCCAGACCGTTATTCCTCCTCCACCAAACTTTACTGTTGCCACTATGCATTGGGGCAGGTAGCGTTCTCCTGGCATGAACTAAATCCAGATTCTGGCATTCATGGAAAACCATTTCATGAATCTCCCGACGAACAGTTCTTGTGCTTCCAGAGGAAGTTTGGAGTGTTGCATGCGAAGACAGATGATTTTTACTCGCACTTCAGCACTCGGCGGTCAACAGCACTTACAGTTGGCCGGGGAAGCTGCCACGTTGAAAGTCACTGAGCTCTTCAGTAAGGACATTCTACTGCCAGTGTTGGTCTACGGAGATTGCATGGCTGTGTGCTCGATTTTATACACCTGTCAGCAATGGGTGTGGCTGAAATAGTCAAATCCACTCATTTGAAAGGGTGTCTACACACACTTTGGTATATATAGTGTAGATGAGTAGAGCCGAAGGGTGGGACTAGATAACTCATGTAAAATATACTGTGTCCGTAAAATGTATATAGGTTCAGAACTTGTGTGAAACAGCACAGTTGAAAAATATATGGCAATTAGAAATCAAAACTGGATGGTGTTCAGAGATAGATTGGAGGGGTTTAGAGTAGCTGAAGGATGGGACTAAAAACAAACAAAAGATAACTATTGTAAAATATACTGTTGCCATAAAATGTATATAGTATGTATAAGCTGGAAGTAGAAGCCTAAGTGTGGCTGTCCATTATTTTACTCCAATTACGGGAGGGGTGGTAGGGTTACGGGAAAATAATACAAGAAAATATATTTAAATATATATATGGGGAATTGGGAATGTTGCAGACAATTACATTGACGGAAGCCACAATCTATCTGCAATATTAAAGCTGATCTTCCCCCCTAAAATAAATCAAATACAACTTTTTTAAGTGTTATTAATTAAAGTGTGTTGTGTTCTGAAGTCCCCTTTGTGTTTCACAAGGTTAGACCAAGGTCAAGGGTCAGGGCACAACCTATAATGAGGAAATGGTTGGGTTAGCAGTGTAGCCTATGTATGATGCTTCGGCGTGACCTCCAAGGTCCTCTGTAATATGTAGTTCACCATCCAGCAATATCATTCCTCCTAAGTGCAACCTACACAAGATAAACAATTACGTTGGTAAGTCATTCTAGAGCCTACAGGTATATTACATGGGCGTAGACACAACAACACGCTAATTGCTCAGGTAATGTGATTATACTTCTCGTCAGGCTTGAGTGATTTCTAACAGACATGTTCTTTCAGCTTGAGTACAAGTTGCTTTTAGCACACTAATCGACTGTGTGTGTGTGTGTGTCTTTATTTGTGTGTGCGTGCGTGTGTGTGCCTTTGTGTGTTGCATATGTAAGCTACACGTTGTGAGCCATCCAAGACATCACTCCCCCAAAAAATTATCCACAGGTGCGTTCCTCACAAATAGAAACAGCTTGGTTATGTGGGGCCCAGCTCTGGCATACATAAGCATTGTGAGACTCTCACCTTGACAGAGCCCAACTTAGTAGCACCTAATTACCTGCAGCACTCTGCAAATACACGTCTTGCCACTCTTCATTGACACACTCAACTCAATTAAGCAATACATTATGTTCCCTGCATGCTTCTTTCAAGTAAACATTTCAATGGTTCTGTACATAATTGAATTGTCAATTAAAAGTACTGTATCTCGCTACTGACGCTGTTCTGGGTGACTTGACAGGAGTGTGGAGGAGTTTGTTTGTGTTCTCAAAAGGAGATAGAAGGCCCTCCTCGCGTCCGGAAAGGATATAGGCCTGAGCATGTCAGATTCTCTGAGCTTCAGCACTTTGATGAGCAGTTGTTTCGGGAGGCGAGGTGATTTGTAGATCAGCGATTCGGTGCAGGTCATTGCTCAGACCAATCCTATCGGTGTGGAGAATACTTTTGATTGACGATTCCATTCTTCACAGAGCCATTGAAGTGTTTACGTGGAAGACGCGTGTAGCGAACATCATTTATAGCCGAATGAAACGTATTACTTCACTAGGCCCGAGCCCATCTCCTTGGTGTGATCTCTATAGTGGTCTGAAAGAGGACGACTAGAGGGTTTGTAGTCTGATGCATGCGTTGCTATGTCCTGGAGTCAGAGCCCTCCACGTGTACGATGCACGTTTTTAGGATGCAGGGATGAAACGTACGTAAGCTTTAAGCCTCATCCCTTCTTGAGTCAATTGTCAGCCCTGAGGGTGTCTTAAATTGTACACCTGACCCCAGAGCAGCTGCCTACCACATTAGGCTAAGGTCACTGGCTGTTTTTCCACTAGGATCTTTCCTGGGCCCACACACTGATCACAATCACACACACTGATGCCTGAGGGCTCGGCTGCCAGCCACACCCGGCTGAGGCAAGACCTTCTCTCTGTCTCTGAGGGTTGAAGCAATGCATCCTACGTGTTGCCATCATCCACCATTGGGAGTATAAAGACTGTCGATACTTGTTTTTATATTCCTGTATGTTAGCGGAGCAAGGTCAGTTACAGTACGATCCAGAATGTGACATCACCCGGAATGGATCTGGTTCCTTCCATCAGTTTCCTGTGTGTGGCGCCTTCTGCATAAGGCTCCTGTTGTATAGCTCAGATGTAACACGTTAGTATTCAGCGACAGATTTGAGTCACGCTCCATTTTTCTCTTCTTTCTATTTCTGCCTGCGCGTTAGATAAAGTGTCCCTTTTTACGTTTGACACATCGTCACATTTAACACATGGCCCTGCGTCAATCATGCTTCCGTTATCAAGGCCTCGGCGAAGTGTGAGGTGACGCCGACATCGTTGTTGAAAATGTACTCTTGTAACGTCATTTGGTGAAGGTTGAACAGGTGTTTCTAGGCAGATATTTACCGATGGACTGATGCAACACCACAGTGGGGGTGTGGATTCTCTTTAGGAATGTGGAGACAAAGGAGAGCATTGTGATGTAGCTGAAGAACTTGACAGAATCCTAAAGGAAGTAAGCACAAAGACAGGCACATGAGCCTGGAAACCACCAGCGCTATTATTGGGGTCTATATGTTTGTCATTGGCCCTAACTTGAAGGGTAGGAATGGGCCGTGTGGGGTGCTTAGGTGGTGGGTTCGCGTTGGGGTAGAAGGTGGGGTGTGTTTGTGTGTAGGGGGGGGGGGGGGGGGGGGGTTGTAACGTGATACTCAAACTGATTACAGGGCAGAGCCGTGGCCTTGGGGAGCGAGGCGGAGTGGCGTGCGGAGGACTGGCTTAACTCGGAGTGATGCCAATGGCGTTTAAGATGCAGAGGGCCGGCCTCTCTCTCTCCCGCTCTCTCCTCCCCCCCCTTTCCCTTGGCTGTCAGGGAGCAGGGAGACTCTAGCAGAATGTTGTGTTTGTCTTGGACGTCGACCCACTGCACTTGACACGGAACAGAGCCGTGGAACACTGCGGCTCGCGGAACACAGGGTAAATGCAACAACCGGGAGCCCAGAGCCTGATGGGTAAAGATCTAAGACAATTCCCAAATGGAACCCTATTCCCTTTATAGTGCAATACTTTGTGCCAGGGTCAAAAGTAGTGCACTATAAAGGGAATAAGGTGCCATTTGCGACACAGCCCCAGTGAGACAAGGGGTGGTGATCCATTGCTCATATCCCAGTAAGGAAACAGTTTCCCTTTAAGAAATGGAATAAATATTAATGACAGTAAAAGTGGTTGCTATCGTGGGATTTGTTTTTAATCAGTTCAATAAGTATCAACAAAAGGCTGAAATCACATGACCCGTGCCTAAGCTGGCCTGCCACACACACACCACCAGGCCTCGTTGGGGGGAGAGGGGAACTGCGAGGGGACTGACATGGGACGCAGAGGGGTGGTGGATGGGCAGTTCAGGATCCATGTGGGTAATCAGGATGGCATGACATGGCGCCTCTCTTACAACCATGTCATCTAAAAATTAATGGCACCATTAGCACAGCACATATTACAATTATGACTCCTAAGAGATCATTCATAATTTAGAGAATTTGCAAAAAAGCTGACAAAGTTTATTCCTGTTTGCCTATTGTTTTATTATATGTATTGTGTATATTACATTCAAACACACACACACAAACACACATCTTTCTCCCTCATACTGTATATACACACACACACTGACACACATGCGCACACACACACACACCACACACACACACACAGACACACACAGACACACACACACACACACACACACACACACACACACACACACACACACACACACACACACACACACACACACACACACACACACACACAGGGACGGGGGCTAATTATTGTAGCTCATGCGTAACTGATACCATCTCTTCTTTTCCTCCCCCCTGCATGTCTAATGGTTTTGACAGTAAATGAAGAATGCCTGGAGGGGGGCATTTTCAATGTGACACATTTAAAAACGCCAACAAACATGTGACACAGGCGTGTGCATCCACTCACTCGAGCGTTGTCAGCCAGTTTAGTTCTGAAACAGTTTAGAGAGTGTTCGGTTACTTAGCAGCGAGTGTGGTGTGGCTCTTCAGGTTAATAGCTGTGTGAGCTCCAGTGGTCTCCCTGTCTCTCAGTGTCTCTGCTCTCATTGTGGGGTGAGGATCTCTTGAGGGCCCCCTCTCTAATCTGACATCCATTCTCCTCTCTCTCACCTGCAGCTGTGAACGCTACAGCCAAGGCCCCCCCGCAATCTGTCCCTCGTTCTCCTCTTTTCTCTGCCTTCCTCTTCATCTCACTCTCGCCATCTCTCCCATCCATCTCTGTCTCCACGTAGGTGTCTGGCTCTCGCCTTTCTCTGAAGCAAGCCCCCGCCCCCCCTCACGCACTCCCCCCACACTCACAATTAAAAGCTTTAAAAATGTGACTCTCTTTGATAAAAAATGGGAAACTTCTCTCCATCATCAGGAAAGGTCCTTTCATCCCTACACTCCTTTTCATTTTCTCTTTAAAATAAAAAAAATTCTCTTTTTCTTTTCTTTTCACCCCACGTTCCCTCCCTTCTTCTACACCTATCTATAGTCCGGCAGACGCTGTCCCATTTGTACTCTTTCCCCCATGACATTCCTACGGGGGATTGCTTAAGGATTCAGGAGCCACAACGCTCATGGATCACACTGACACTTGGTCAGCATCAGCAGATTATGAACTATGGGCGCCTGACACGCCGCCATTGTTCCTCCATCTAAATATGAACAATAAGGCCCATCCGACGCCGACGCTGACAGCTTATTCGCTCTTATCACTCCCGTGGAGCCGCCCGGCATGATCTGTGCGCCCCTACTGCCCCCCCCCCCCCCCCCAGGAATGGGGGGGGCTGGAGGGGAAGGGTGAGAGGGAGGTGGGGGTAGAGGCAGGTTGGCGGGAGGGAGCCCTCCTTCCCTGGGCCTATACTTGCTTGGTGCCTCTGCGCCTCATCTCTGTCACTGACTCGCCGATCACCGCTCGCTCTACCTGCCTGTAATGAGACCAGCTGATTCCACATGGCGGTATACCTTTTTGAGGACAGTGCAGAGTTTTATGAGGATGAATAGGAGTGGGAAGAAGGAGGGGAGGACGAGGAGGAGAGCAGTGGTGAATATCGAGAGACTCTCAGTGCAGCTGAAATTAACTGGGCCCCAGGGAGAGCTAGATCAGAGCCGAGGTCCCCTGAGAACACTTACCACAGGGGCCCCCCACGCTTGTTACAGCAAGGCAGGGGCCACCAGGGGCCACTAAGGGTTACACTTCACAAATCTGAGCTCAATTCACTGTGCCGTTTAAAGAGGACGGCTGGGGATGAAACGTCTGCAATTATTTAAGTCTTACACAAAACTTCAGCCTTATCCAGAGCCAATGGATTTATAACGAGATCAGTTTAACGAGTTTAAGATCAATAAAAAAATTAAAAATAATAATTAATTATTTTTAATTACATTTATATTTTAAAGGCCAAACCAGCAAGCAGGTTTAGGGTAAATAACCAAATCTTTGGTAATGAGGGAATTAGTGTGTATTATGAGTCTTTGAATGACACAAACACCACCCATTGCTGGAGAGTCAACAGCTTAGGCACAGGTCTAGTATAAAGTCACAGTCAGTCATATCACATCTAGTCCAATATCAACAAAACTAAAAGTCTACCCTCTAAATGAGCTCACTCAGGGAGATGCGGGGACTGGGAGCACAAGACTTTGAAATATGTATTTTTTAGGGGGGGTTGAAAAGAAAACAAATTTTGCTCACTAGGTGGAACTGGGAGCCTCGCGTGCCTCCGTCATTAAAAATCCTACAATGTGATTTTCTGGATTTTTTTTCTCATTTTGTCTGTCATAGTTGACGTGTACCTATGATGAAAATTACAGGCCTCTCTCATCTTTTTCAGTGGGAGAACTTGCTCAATTGGTGGCTGACTAAATACTTTTTTGCCCCACTGTACCTTTTTTGATTATGTAGGGCCTTATAATGTGTAGGGAATAGGGATGCATAGAGAACCTTGAACGAACATGAAACGTCCTAACCATTCAATTTTGTTAGTTTAAAGTACAATAGTAGTAACCTCAATTATCCTCCATATGGGGAAACAATACCCCAATAGCTTTTGAAAGAGAATACAGTGTTAGCTCTCTCTTGACAGTGAATGTATTCTGTTTCAGGGGTAGCATGATGTCTTTAAGTGTGTATCTTTCTCTCTAAATGGCAGCAGCAGCAAATGACAACTCAGAATGTGAAATGACATCATTTAAGCGGAGAGATGTAAAAACATCCCCCCCAAAAATGTATCTCTCTAGAGATCTATATTAAATTTTGTAAATCTAAATGGAAGAAAAACATTTAAGGAGGTTATGCCACTCTTTTACTTCAACAAAGTTTTCATAAAGCTGTTTTTTTCTTTTTTAAACATCTCCTGCTGGGGAAGGAGGGGAAATGCTCTCTCTCTCTCTCTCTCTCTCCCTCTGTGTTGTGTGTCTAATTAAAAGCACTTACAGTTGTTTCTCATTCAAGGTTGAATTGACAGTTATTTCGGTCACCCCGCTCTTCATAGTGAGCTAATCGGATCATTTTTCAATCACTGCTTCTCTTAATGAAGTGTTGAGAGCCCGCATGTCTGGGCCTGAAGTGTTTTCAGGGGTACGTGTGTGCTTGTGCATTTTGCTGTGTGTGTTTGGGGGGGGGGGGGTTCTGTGGGGAGAACGCCTGCTATGAGTGGCTCAGGAATGGAGTGGGGCTGTCAATGTTTGTCAGGCGCTGAGGTAGGTGTGGCAGTGAGTCTATGGCAGGAGAGGGGGGGGGGGGTTGCTAGCGCTGGATTAGTGTGAACAAAGACATGGATACGGGGGAGAGAGAGAGAAATGGAAGGCCCAATCATTCCTTAAAGAGAAGAACCACTCCTGATCTTGTTGCGGCCGCATTATAAAAGCTTTCACATACTCAAGACACTGCAGTTTCTGTTAGAGCATTGACACAAACAACAACTAGAAAATATAGAATTGACTGTACATCTCTTCAACTGCCCTCACGTTCCAGGAACAAGACCACATAACATAGAAAGTAGACCACAAAACAAACAGGTCCCTTTAATAGAATTGTACCTGCACGCTGTCCCCAGGACACAACACACAACCAGAGTGTATCAGTATCAGCGAGAATGCTAATACTGCCAAAGGGGCGGCAAAACGAATAGCAGAGACATTAAGAAAATGATCCATGGGCTGATATGTTTTCTATAGACGGTGAACTAAACAGAATTGCCATATTTATCATACTCAAGAGAGATCCCAACCCCCTGTCCCTCTCCTCTCGCTCTCCCGTCTGCCCCCACAGAATGATGGAAGGAGAGGGAGGATAGCCGCCCCTCCACCCCCCTTCCCCTCCACCGGCCCTCTGCCCTTTTCCGGCTTGCCAATTAAGCTGCAGCGGCAGGTTTCCATCAGCCGTCTGCCTGTCGTCTCCAACGGACTCAGGCGAACCGGGCCTGTCAGGAAATGAACTCATCACTCTGTGACAGCTGCTAATTTCTCCCTCTTCCATGTCACACGCACGGCCTGCTGTAGCTAATAATGAGCCACCCGTCTCTGATTAGGAAGCCGCACAGGGTGGAGAGAGTGAGACACACGGCGGGCGCATGCACATACACAAGCATATTGCACGTACACACCACACACGCACAGCGATGCACACCTAGAAACCCACACACCGTGATGCTTCACGTCATATAATTGTGTTAACTGTGTGTTAACTGGGAGGAGAAAGCGTGAAAGGAGACAGCTAAGATTGCAGGTTTTAGCTGAGGCAGGGCTGCTATAGTTCTGTGTAGCAGAGAGACATACAGTATGCCATGTGAAATTACAGACTCACCTTCCAACAGTGGTTATGGGGGGGTTCTCTGCTGCTGCTCTTCTGCTCATCTCACCTCACTCACTCAATCCAGCTGTAATCCACTCCTCTCAGCCAGCCCACAACTCTCTCTCTCTCGCTGACACACACACACACACACACACACACACACACACACACACACACACACACACACACACACACACACACACACACACACACACACACACACACACACACACACACCTGGCTGTGTTACATTGAACGGATGATCTCCCGATGGCCCCTGTGTGAAAGCCAGTCTTCGTCATTGTGTTCATAGCCGTCACGCTGGGCTCCCACTCACTCAATCAGAGCCCAGGCTGTACCACGGCCCGAAGTGAATATTGATTCCCTCTTCCAGCTCTTGAATACTGCAGGGAGAAAGAATGTGTCTGTTCAACACAATGGAGGGAGAGAATAGGGGGCTGGCCGAGGGAGAGGCGGATTTATGATTAGGATGATGGTGACCATGATGACTGTAGTGACGGTGATAATGACAACGGTGATGATCATGATGATGGTGATTGGAAACACACTTGGTCAAAGCTCCAATGTCAGTTGACGCGTGGAAGTTCATGTGGTTGATGTGAATAGGAGATTGTATCACTGTCATAGAAAACTTGTGGCGAACTAGCAACCCTCCAAATGAAGACGGAGCTTTATTGTCATGAGTCAAACGCAAGTCTCATTACAATTTCATCTACAGAAACATATATTTACAATAACTGAGAGCAGGAAAACCAATGGAGAAAAATACTTATTAACTTTAATTGGATTATGATGATCAGAAACTCACTAAATGTTGTGTCATGTCTTCATGCTATTCTGCCAAAGCATGTTTCTGCGACAAATTCATTTGTCCTATTTTGTCGGCCAAAGGACACTCCCTATGAGAGAACTTATTAATGATGCGAAACAATGTCAGCACCGTGACATTTTGAGACATCCTGAAAAACAGGTGGACTGCCTCTGGATTCAGACCAATCAGCATTCTGACCATATTTAGGAATTGCTGAAAAACAAAGCCAATCAGTGGACTGCCCCTGGATTTAGACCAATCAGCAGCCTGGATATTTTCGATGTCCAAAATGCTATTGGTCCTAGATTCAGCAAGGTACGATAGCAAGGTGTCTGTTATCAAAACAGACCTATTAATGTACCCTTTTAAATAAAAAAACAAAAAAGCATTATTTTAACTTACAATT
The DNA here is from genome assembly GCF_029448725.1 of Salvelinus fontinalis. Lineage (NCBI taxonomy): Eukaryota > Metazoa > Chordata > Actinopteri > Salmoniformes > Salmonidae > Salvelinus > Salvelinus fontinalis. Next base: position 29,887,492 of record NC_074702.1, on the reverse strand, counting down.
GCAAACTAATTCACTACTTAAAGGAAAAATCCACCCAAAAACAATATTTTGGTATTTGTTTCATTAGTCCATCGTTGATATAGTAGAGAAAGGTTTTGCATGTCAGCAAACAAGTTTTCAAGATATATAACTTTCAAAACATAGAAATACAGCTGGTATGATGCTAAATGATGCTGCCTTTTGCATCATACCGGCTGTATTTTTGTATTTTGAAAATGATATACATTGAAAATGGATTGCTGACATGCAAAACCAACAATGGACTAATTAAACAAATACCAAAATATCGTTTTTGGGTGGAAATGTCCGTTTAGTAAAACCATATCAAATTGAAAAATAAAGCTGCTATTATTCTCCAACTTCCAACAAAACCAAACCACGCAACTTAAAGATTGTAAGTCTTTCTAGATAACGGGAACATTTCCCATGATGTCATCTTAAAAGTATTATTTTTGCAATTGAAAATAGCCTATGTATTTCCAGTCTTCCAGTCATGACTCCAAAAACAAGTGGTAATTCTGGCGTTGGCCATAAAATGATGCAAATGTTAAATAATGTTAGCACCAAAGACTTTGCACCTCACTAGAACTCTATAGATGTGAATGTTATCCTGAGTTGATCGTTGCAAAACGGAGACAAAACTATGTAAAAAACAAAAAACATGACATTTTCAATGAAAGAGACAAAGAGGAAGACTCTTTGGGGCTTTAAGCTGGACATTTGGTCTTCACACAGGGAAGGTCTCAGCTGCATTTCCTTGATTTATTGCATCCTCTCCCCTCGCCTCCTTCTCCAACCCAATGGATGAAAAGGTCAGACAGAGGTCACTCCCCTATAACTTCTTATCCAACGGGGTTTGAGAAGGAGGTGAGGAGAGGACTCGAGGAATCAAGGAAATCCAGTTGAGATTCTCTCCACAGTCACCGACTAGTCCACCTCCACCTTCTCCAGAACCACATTGTGTGGCGCTCCATCCAGGTAGTAGACCATCCTCTCCCCAGCCTGGCCCTCTGAAACCCCCTCGCTCTGCTGGTCGTCCTCCCCTCCCTGGTGCTGGGTGTACATGGTCCCCTCCACCTGGAGGGTGTTGTCATCCAGCTCCGTCACGATGTAGTGGGTCCCTTCATCGTTGATGATCACCTGCGTCAGCCCCTCCTTCATCAGATGGCTGGCTGCAAACTGCAGAACCTCCTGGACCACCTGCTCCTCCTGCACCTGCTGCTCCTCCCACACCTCCTCCTCCGTTTTCACCTCCATCTCCTCCTCTTCCTCCACCCGCTCCACGACCTCTGACACAACTTCCTGGGCCATGACCTCTTGGCTGTCCTCTTCCTGCTGGCCCATCTCGCTGACGGCACTGAGGAGGGCATCCAGAGCCGTGGATGACTCCGACGCCATGTGGTGGTGCGTCGCCCCTCCCCCGTGACCTCCACCTCCGGCTGCAGACCCGCCGGACTCCAGCAGGACGTACTGGGTGGTGCCTCCGGCCAGGTGATGTGCCCCGTCTGCAGACACCTCCCTCCCCGAGGAGATGACCTGGCCGTCCTCGGTGATGTGGAGCACCTCGGCCACCTGGCCCGCCATGGCCAGGTCTCGCAGGGTGGCAGCGGCTGACTCTTCCAGGGCCTGGTCGAAGGCCATCTCCCCACCGCCGTAGCCCTGGATGATAATCACCTGCTGGACACCCTCCTGGCCCTCCAGACCCTCCATGGAGCCCACCCTCCGCACCGGGAAGGCCCCGTCAAACGCTGTGTCAACCTCCACGAACGTGGCTCCCTGGCCCTTTAGACGACACTCGAACGACTTGGACACGATACCTGGGAAAAACACAAGAGATTATGGAGCAGCGTTAATGGCAAAGCTGTATGACGTCCGTGGACATTTTAGTTATTAGGACTATACTTATAGCACCAATGACCATTCATTCTTGTAGAAAAAAGATAGTAGGTGTTGTCCAATGACTATTGGCTATTATGTAACCCCGCCCCCGTGTCTTCAATCAGGGTTATTGGGAAAATGCTTTGTTCAAAAGAAAACATTGTACTATCATGTCTTTGTACTCCCTGACAGCCATGCAGCCAAAACACGCCAGATTTAGACATGTTTGTTCCATTGAACATGCCATACAAATAAAGGCATTTTTATGCCTTGGTCCTCCTTTCTTTTTAATGTCCATTCATTCTATTGTCCAGGGACATGTTGTCTCTCTATTTTCCCTTTATTCCTTTTTAAATCAAGTTCTGCAGGGCACTGGCAAGGTTGACGTAATAGCAGAGCATAACATAAAAAAAGATCTATCTATAAATACTCCATTAACTTGATGTGAAAAATAATCTAGCATGCATATTTGTTAATAAAAAATAAACACACAAATTCATTTCTTCAGAAAAGAATCTGACAGAATATCAAGATATTCAAATGGGGGACAAGAAGTGGTGAGACGTCAGATGGTGCTAATTGATCCACACCATGCCCTGGCAGACCACAGGTTGCTATGGAGTTGCCAAGGCGATGGGAATGGTGTTAGAAATGGCATTGTTTAAGGCTGAGGGCAGCTCAGAGGATTCAGACATGCATAATCTATCCAGAGAAAAGGATTCGGAGGGGAACAGGAGACACTCGCTCTCACACACTCACACTCACACTCACACACACACACACACACACACACACACACACACACACACACACACACACACACACACACACACACCAAACCTGGGTCAAATATTTTCTAGGCAGGTGTGTTTGGTTCCATTGTACCGGGTTAAATGTAAATCAGAGAAGAAGGTATTTGAAAGAATCTGACCCAGGTTTGCTTCACACACGCAACAATAAACTCAATCATTCTATTTGATTTATCTCTTATTTTACCAGGTGGGTTGACCATTTGACGGCAAAGCTACAAAAGGACCTATGATGACCAGTGTACTAATGCACAGTGAACACACTGTAGCTACAGCATCGTCAACTACACCTAATCAAGATCGGGGACGTTGTGTATCCCAGTGACTAGTGTAACCAATGATAGTATGTCTGTGTGTCAGGAAACTGACCAGTGGTCAGTTCTTCATAATCACTAATCCTCCACTGATATGCCTTTACAAAATAGCCCCCATCTTCACACAAGCCCCCGCATGGGAAATTGTTGGGGGGGAATGATTTGTGCGTTCCCCGCAGATGACACGTAACATCAGAGGGAAATATAAGTGTAGATGACTGTGGCCAAGCGATGCCGGTTTCATTCCAGACAGAGGAGAGGAGGAGAGGAGAAGAGGAGAGCGCCCTCACAGAGAGATGTATCAGTCGTCCACTCCTTGAGAAGGCCTCTTCGTTTATCAGAGTCAAGCCTGTATCCTACCACTGTTTCCCTCTGTCTATGTCTTTCTCAGTCTCGTTCTGTCTTCCTCTCATCTCTCTTCCCCTCTCTCTCTCTCTCTCTCTCCTTCTGTCTTTCTATTTCCCTCACTCTCTGGATGGATCGCATAATGTATTTAAGCACAAACCTGTAGCAATACATTTCTAAAATGAAATACCTAATCTCCTGAAGTACACGGTAGGTAGGCTATATAGCAAATAGAAACACATATTCGACTCCTTTCATGAGAAGTATGATGACACAATAGGAAACATAGCAAATAGCAAATCTCCACAATTCAGAGTGAACCCGTTTAAAACCCATAGTCATAAATACTTTAGTCGGAAACACTATGGACAGTCTATAGAACAAGTGCTGCGAAGGGCGCCAGTCCCTCTGTATGGGAGGTTGACATTTAGGACAGCAGAGGTTACCTGTTTACAGAGACCCACTGGCCACTGCTAACGGATTATTCCCGACGCTGAACTGCTAAGAACCGAGAGGCCGACAGGAGGGGACAATAACTCACTGCTGTGATGTTTTTGCACATTACCATAAAACGAGGTTGTATGTGAGTGTGTGTCTGCGCTTATGTGTGTGGCGGGCTATAGGAGGCATCGCTAGCGTGTGTCACATTATCCGTGAGGTGCTGTCTGCTGGGCCTAGGCAGCAGCCTGCCTGCCCGCTGAGGTTTATGGGGTGTCGCTCAGTCGCCGCCGCCGCGAATCAAGTTAATGTTGCACATCCCATCTCTTCACTTGTCCCCGCACTCCCGGTGGAAGAACAACATTTGAACAGCGTGATTTGGCCCCGGACAGAGGCTGATGCATCTTTTAATATGTGTTTTGAGTGTTCCGAGTGACCGATTCCTTTAACAGCGAGTCGTGAGGACAGAGAGAGGCACACCGCATTATTTGCAGTGATTCCAAACAAGATGGAGGCTCCGGCGAGAATATGATAGAGAAGAAAGAAGGGGAGCGATGGGAGGGAGGCTCTGATGTCGTTTCTCCAGACGAGAGTTGGCCTCCCTATAGAGAATGAGGGAAAAGCCACAACAGAAAATAAAGAATAAGAGACGTATAGTGTCAGCAGCAAAGGATAATGCAAGACGGACAAAACGACAGACAGTCAGTCAGACAGACACACATACACATACAGTGTGCTCGCATACTTAAAAGACCTTGGAAAACGAGAAAATAGTACGGTTTGTCCATTTCGAGATGCCATAGGCGCTATATACACTCCCTCAACATAGTCCGAATGAATCGCTGATCACTCAAGAAATCTGTCATTCACTTTGAAATGTTTCGCAGAAGAGATCCTAGTCAGGCGATTTGACGTCTAACTAGGTACTGTATGGTGCAGTATTTCTCGAGTGAACAAAATGTGCACGATGTCTTCAGTGTAGTGTACACTACAGATGCAGCTATATATTGATCAGTGGATCAATGCCCCCAGCCAGCACAGCCTGCGGTGTTGGGTAGAGGAGGGGGGGGGGGGTTCTAAGTGGCACTACTTCAGGGAGGAGAGGGCCGTCGCCTGGGAAGCGGTCAGACACCACTTACCAGCAGTTAGAGGAAGTAACCTTAACACCGACATGCAGCCCCCACCAATCAATTACACAAGTCAACCTTAACATTGTCTGAACTGCTTTAACACCGGACCTACAAGCATTTAGAGTGAATACGAATCAACCTGGACACAGTGGACAGTCGGACCTGGATTGGACAGAAGCATAAGCCAGCCCAGTCAATTATACTGAATCAAACATGACGGCACAATGACAACACTGTGACAAACACATGGGCTTCAAGATCAATTACTTTCAAACAGAATCCTTTGCCATCCTTTTACGTGCCGATTCCGTACAATTCGAGATATGAACCTGTGGGTATTTGATTTGTGAGGCCGTTTTACAGCTGACGCACAAGAAGGGTGGGTGTCGGTGGCGCTGTCGGGGCTTTTGAAGGTGACACAGCTAAGTAGTTCAAGTGTCAGAGAGAGCACGTATCCAGGTCACCACGGATGGGCTGTGGGGGCTGGGGGACTAGAGGGGGGAGGGGGGCATGGGGGAGAAGGAAGTCCCCCCCCTCACTACATGGTACAGATGAGATGCTTGAATGAAGACCCACTACTCCTCCTCCTGTGTCCCTCAAGTCCAGGCAAGGAGAGACGGGGTGGGGACAGTGGGGAGCCAACAGGTCAGCCGTCTAGGGATGTGTTTCTGTCACCTGCTTTGTTCGGAGCTTTCATAGTTACAAGCTCTATGAATCAACGCCAGGGAGAGAGAGGGGGGACTGGCCTGGCGACCAAAAAACAAGCAATTACACCAGGATGAGATTGACACTAGGGGGATGAGGAGGAGAGAAAGATGAGAGAAGGATAAGGGGGAGAGAGATGGATGGAGACACAGCACAGTATACACCCCAAGGACAAAACAGCCGTACATGGGAACACTGATCTTTCTAGCTCAACCGTATATTCAACAACTAGCTCAAGAGAGGCACAATCAGTTACATTCTTCAAGAATCAATGGGTTTCAATCATTCTTTTAAATAATCATAAACAATCCTAAAAATCACAGAGTGGGTCTTTAAGGACGTACAGTATAAATAGGGCATTGAGCTGCCAGTCAAAGGAAGAAGGCATACAACCAGGTTTGGGTTCAGTGTTGGTCACTCACAGTGCATACAGCCAGGTCACTGTCCTCCTCTCTCCTCCTTGCACTCAGCTCCTTTTCTGCTGACTTTCCCCTGGCCAAGACTGGCTGACCCCCTGGTCACCCCCTGGTCACCCACGCCTCTGCCACCAGGGGACGGACGGTGGGGAGAATGTGGAGAGAGGGTGGAGGAGAGGGGGTAACCCTTGATAAAGGTGAGGTTTTTTTGTGGGGAAGTGTCCGACCCTTTGTCTCATTCACCTTCCGTATCTGACCACCCAGGAAATGGGCGAGGACTGGACAATTCACTCAGAGGAATCCCAGACACACAGAGAGACACACACATTTCACAGAGCACTGACTATTGGGTGAATTACAACCAAGGTCCAAGCTGCTTTCTAGCTGAGTTGCCGTTACATTATACATGTACCCTATAAGTCATCATGGGTTCTCTTACAGAGCACCGCTGAGAAAGCACACATACAGTTGAAGTCGGAAGTTGACATACACCTTAGCCAAATACATTTAAACTCTGTTTTTCACAATTCCTGACATTTAATCCGAGTAAATGTTTCCCGTCTTAGGTCAGTGTATTTTACACCACTTTATTTTAAGAATGTGAAATGTCAGAATAATAGTAGAGAGAATGATTTATTTCAGCTTTTATTTATTTCATCACATTCCCAGTAGGTCAGAAGTTTACATACACTCAATTGGTATTTGGTAGCATTGCCTTTAAATTGTTTAACTTGGGTAAAACGTTTCGGGTAGCCTTCCACAAGCTTCCCACAATAAGTTGGGTGAATTTTGGCCCATTCCTCCTGACAGAGCTGGTGTAACTGAGTCAGGCTTGAGGTCAGGGCTTTGTGATGTCCACTCCAATACCTTGACTTTGTTGTCCTTAAGCCAGCCCAATACTTGTGGCCATTGTCTATTTG
>NC_074702.1:29860537-29875537 GCF_029448725.1 Salvelinus fontinalis | reverse complement strand
GGAAGAGGAGAAGCGGAGAGCAGGAGATGAGATGTGAGGAGACGAGTAGGAGAGGAAGAGGAGTAGTGCAGAAGACGACAGGAGAGGAGGAGAGGAAGAGGAGAAGCGGAGAGTAGGAAAGTAGGAGAGGAAGAGGAGAAGCACAGATTACAAGAGGAGAGCGGAAGAGGAGAGGAAAAGGAGTAGCGGAGAAGGAGAGGAGATGAGTAGGCAGAAAGAGTAGAGAAGAGGAGAGGAAGCATTATTGAATTATTGAAGGTGTAGAGGATAAATCTTCCGTGGAGATGCCACAGTGTCGTCTGCGGCTAGACACAGACAGCCCACCACACAGCCAGGCTGGCGTGACGAGTGCAGGCTTTGACTTGCTGACCTTGTTAAAACAAGCTCTCCGTCAGCTTTTCTGCAAAATATGTTTACCTCGGGCCGGGACGGATAGAGAGAGAGGGCGAGAAAGAGAGGTAGAGAAAGAGAGTTAGACAGAGGGAGAGAGACAGAGAAAGAGAGAGAGGTAGAGAAAGAGAGTTAGACAGAGGGAGAGAGAGGTAAGAGAAAGAGAGTTAGAGGGAGAGAGACAGAGAAAGAGAGAGAGGTAGAGAAAGAGAGTTAGACAGAGGGAGAGAGAGGTAGAGAAAGAGAGTTAGACAGAGGGAGAGAGACAGAGAAAGAGAGAGGTAGAGAAAGAGAGTTAGACAGAGGGAGAGAGAGGTAGAGAAAGAGAGTTAGACAGAGGGAGAGAGACAGAGAAAGAGAGAGAGGTAGAGAAAGAGAGTTAGACAGAGGGAGAGAGAGGTAAGAGAAAGAGAGTTAGACAGAGGGAGAGAGACAGAGAAAGAGAGAGAGGGAGAGAAAGAGAGTTAGACAGAGGGAGAGAGAGGTAAGAGACAGGGAGAGACGGGGTGAGGGAGGAGAGAGAGATGAGAGAGTGATTTAAAGGTGGGAGAGTTGGAGAAAGAGAGAGAGAAAGAGAGATTGGAGACTGTGCTGACAGTACAGGAATAAATACTGCGACTCCATCAATTCTTTCCGGTTCGGAAAGAGAGAGAGAGAGAGGGAGAAAGAGAGAGAGGAAGTGTGAGAGAGAGAAAGAGAGAGAGTGAGAGAAAGAGTGAGAATGAGAGAGAAAGAGTGAGAGAGAGAAAAGAGTGAGAGAGAGAGAGAGAGTGGCAAACAAAAACTACTATCCGCCTCATGTTGGTCACACAGTAGCACTGTTTAGTCACACAACCCTCAGAGGTGATCAGTAGCCCGAAAGAAAAGATTAAGCGCCGGAAAAACAGAAGCATTAGAAAGCTGCGAGAGCACCAAATAAACAGCTGGTAAAATGAAAACGGCTATATGTTTCCATACGGGGTGCAAACGAGTCGACCAACAATTACTGATGTTTATCTATCAAATAAAAAAGAGACAGATTATCTGTACATGCATGAAGACATATATAATAATTCCTGGTTTTCCTTCCAGCAGAAAGATGTTCACCGTAACACATTTCATTTCCATTATTATTTCTGTATCTCTTCTAAAGATAGGAAAGGACCGTTTCTCTCTTCCCCCGCCCCCTCGTCTGAAAGGTAGGCTTGCTAGAGATGTGTGTGTGTGTTCGCCCGACCGTCCGTGTTTGTGTGTGTGTGTGTGCCTGCTTGAGTCCGTGTGTGTGTGTGTGTGTATGTGTGTGTATTTCATCTTGTGGGACTCTACCTTTGCTGGGGTGTTCCACTACTAGCCAAGGGGGGCAGCCAGTCTTATTAACACCATCAGTCTGAGTCATTACAGGGGAGTCTGGTTTGGGCAGGTGCTATGAGAGAGTGTGCCCGTTACAAACGACAACAGGAACCTCTCTGGAACTTCGGCCCCTCTCCCCTCCCATCTCTCCCTATCAGACACCTCAACGCACCCAGGCCCATATCTCTAACTCTACAGCCCCTCACATCCCCAAAAGGGACGAGGGCGTCTACCGGTACATGTTATCCAGTGGGTTACTAGCCCACTCTGTCTGTCCGCGGTGGTTTGGTTTACACTGGGGGGGGGGGGACTGGCTCAATCCATCCTGATGACAGTACTGATACAGGGAGGGGAAAGGGGACAGGGCTGAGAGAGAGAAATAGTTCTGAAGGGGACCAATACACATAGATACTGGTATGCACACACACACACACACACACACACACACACACACACACACACACACACACGCATACACACACGCATACATACACGCACACACAAACACACACAATAATAATGTCCGCATAGTGTTTGACCTGGGTGTGACTATTGACAGGTGGATATCTACAACAGCACAGTGGATGGAGATAAAATGGCCACCAGAGTTACATGTAACCAGACACGTAATAATTCCTGTCTATTACCCAGGCGCCTCTATGGCTCCTCCGATGACACCAAAGATGTGTCAAAGTGATACGTCCAAAATGGCACCCGATTCCCTTCATGGTATGGTCCACAAGGCTCTGGTCAAAAGTAGTGCGCTATGTAGAGAATAGGGTCCCATTTAGGACACATCTATACCTTGCCCAATTGTTATGGATTGTGTAACGTGTTCAATTTAGATGTACAAATTGATCGATTGTACTATTGGCAAATCATTTGATGTTAGCTAAGGTAGTGTCTTCGTAACATCAAGGACGAGGTCAATCAGGGAAATTTGAATTGTATTTCATAGTCATGGTATTTATCAGTGTTCCAAATGTAGTATATCACTCCAAATATCATCCATATAAGTCACTATCTATACTTCACTTCATACGATATGGGTATTTTTCAGAAAACATTTACGCCATTTTTTCTTGGGCAAAAGTGGGCTTCTTCTACTTTGCTTTTCAGGTTTTAATAGTGTAATTAGTTAGAGTTAACACCAATAAACAAATACACTGACGTCAACCACAAACTGTCCATGTAAGATTGAACCTCTAGGAAGGCATGCCTCAAATGTGCCTGTCTTAAATACATTTACAGTAGAGCAAAAGTTGAGGAACATTTTGACTATAATACAGGGAGGGACACAATGAATATTGTGTCTAGGAACTCCCAGAATCTAAACAAAACAAACATAACAGCCACAATCTTAACCTGTCTAACATTGAAAACTGTAGCTGGTAGGAAATTGTAGGAATGAATCCTCTTGGTTTGTTAGCGTTGTTAATTGGGCGTGCCGAATTAGAATTTGAACACACTGTACGCACTAGGACCAAACAAGCCCCGGTGTTTGACCTAGCCGAGCGTTGCTTTCTGTGTTCGCCCTCCCTGCTTCCTCCCGTTCCCTCTTATTCCTCAGCTTCAAGTGTCTCCAAAACGAATAAAACCCCCTCTGCGAAACCCCCCCCCCCGTAACAACCATCACATTAATAACACTGTGCTCATATTCAAATTTTCTGTCGAAAAGCTAAAGAAAGATTGAATGCCCCGCTGTCGCGTGGACCAAAGATTGAAGACGTGTCTCATTGACATTGTTAAAAGTTTATGAAAATATATGAATTCTCAAACGTGGCGGGCTGCTTAGGCCTCTCCACTCCCAACAGTACTGTTCGAGATCTTGGCTTTTAATCAAAATGATTGAATACCGTAAGTTTGGATTCGGGGATTCTAATGGCGAGGACGGATAAAGTGTCACGGTCCTGAACCAAAAAACTAGACGCGCTCGTACATGCGTGCATAAAAAAACATTATGCTTTTTAAAGAAAAATATATTTATCATTCTTCATATCGGCTATATCTTGTTTTTCCCTATATGTATGCGAGTGTTTGGCTAAATGGCATGTACAGTGTAAATGCATATTGGTGACTGCCACTGGGCTGGCTCTGATCCTCCATGTGGGTGACTGTCACTGGGCTGGCTCTGATCCTCCATGTGGGTGACTGCCACTGGGCTGGCTCTGATCCTCCATGTGGGTGACTGTCACTGGACTGGCTCCGATCCTCCATGTGGGTGACTGTCACTGGGCTGGCTCCGATCCTCCATGTGGGTGACTGTCACTGGGCTGGCTCCGATCCTCCATGTGGGTGACTGTCACTGGACTGGCTCCGATCCTCCATGTGGGTGACTGTCACTGGGCTGGCTCCGATCCTCCATGTGGGTGACTGTCACTGGGCTGGCTCCGATCCTCCATGTTGGTGACTGCCACTGGGCTGGCTCTGATCCTCCATGTGGGTGACTGTCACTGGGCTGGCTCCGATCCTCCATGTGGGTGACTGTCACTGGGCTAACTCCGATCCTCCATGTGGGTGACTGTCACTGGGCTGGCTCCGATCCTCCATGTTGTTGTAGCTGATATGATATGAAGCCATATCTGGTAGATGAAGCATATGGTACCATACAGCATGTTTAACAGAACAGCTGTTCCCGCCGTCAGATATGTGCGTGAGTGTGTGTGTGTGGTGGGGAGGGGGCATGCAGAGGTATCTTGACGGCCTGCCTAACGGCGCAATTGCGTAGCCCACTGCACGGGGCAGTGCTCGCTCTCAGATGTCAAGGGCCCACGGTGCGTTTTGGCGGCCCACCCTGGAGAACGCCTGCCGTCTACCCCCAACCTTCCCTCAACGCCGCCCACCCAGCCTGACACACACAGACCTGTTAGACTAACTGCCTCCGCTCCTTCGCCAAGCAGGTGGTGTTTTTCTCTCACTCCGGGAGGCTCTCCAAACAAAGCGCCTACAGCGTGAACTTATCAATCTCTCCGGTGACATTTTGAACAGCTGGGGACGGGAGGGCACGGAGAGGGGAAAGGAGACGATACGGTTGCACTCATACTGTCTAGGATAAGGTCTGAGTGGACGCAGAGAATATGGCACTAAGTCAATTGGTCAGTTACGGTGCTGACTGACATAACGGTAATGACTCGTTTTGGTCCGCGTGTCTGTGATGAGGATTTCATGAGGCTGCAGGTGGGTGAGGAGGGTGTGGATGGTTCTGCATCTTCTTCTTCCATGGTACCTGGGCAGCACTGCTGAGACAGTGAGTGAGGGAGGGAGTTTCAGATAGAACTGCAGGTAAAGTGTCTGATCAGAGGTCAGGATTTAGAGGTGGGCATTTCCATGTAAAAGGACCCATGAGCACCAACATGTGACGTTCATAGGAGCATATCAAATTGGGTGTCAAATGATATCTAAGAGTCTACATTTGTTGGGAAATGAAGGCAATGATACATTTTTCAATAACTTTCCTTCTTAAAAATTAGGCATAAGGCTTAGATGTCTGGATAAACAGATGGAAAATGAGTCTTTGAGAACATCGACCAGAAAAGTCTTAAACGGTATCATCCATACAGTACATCAGACACAATAATGTTGACGTAAAGACCCATGCCAACTAATATCAACACAGTGCCTTCGGGAAAGTATTCCGTTTTCCACATTTTGTTACGCTACAGCCTTATTCTAAAATGGATGAGATAAAACATTTTCCTCGTCAATCTACACACAATACCCCATAATGACAAAGTGAAAACAGGTTTTTAGAAATAAAAAACAGATACACCTTATTTACATAAGTATTCAGACCCTTTGCTATGAGACTCGAAATTGAGCTCAGGTGCATCCTGTTTCCATTGATCACCCTTGAGATGTTTCTACAACTTGATTGGAGTCCACCTGGGGTAAATTCAATTGATTGGACATGATTTGGAAAGGCACACTCCTGTCTATATAAGGTTGGCAGTGCATGTCAACCTAAAACCAAGCCATGAGGTCGAAGGAATTGTTCGTAGCACACTGAGACAGGATTGTGTCGAGGCACAGATCTGGGGAAGGGTACCAAAACATTTCTGCAGCATTGAAGGTCCCCAAGAACACAGTGGCATCCATCATTCTTAAATGGAAGAAGTTTGGAACCACCAAGACTCTTCCTAGACCTGGCCATCCGACCAAACTGAGCAATCGGGGGAGAAGGCCTTGGTTAAGGAGAACCCAATGGTGACTGATAGAGCTCCAGAGTTCCTCTGTGGAAATGGGAGAACCTTCCAGAAGGACAACCATCTCTACAACACTCCACCTATCAGGCCTTTATGGTAGAGTGGCCAGACGGAAGCAACTCCTCAGTAAAAGGCACATGACAGCCCGCTTGGAGTTTGCCAAAAGGCACCTAAAGACTGTCAGACCATGAGAAACAAGATTCTCTGGTCTGATGAAAGCAAGATTGAACTCTTTGGCCTGAATGCCAAGCATCAAGTCTGGAGGAAACCTGGCACCATCCCTAAGGTGAAGCATGGTATTGGCAGCATCATGCTGTGGGGATGTTTTTCAGTGGCAGGGACTGGGAGACTCATCAGGATCGAGGGAAAGATGAACAAAGCAAAGTACAGAGAGGTCCTTGATGACAAGACAACAACCCTAAGCACACAGCCAAGACAACGCAGGACTGGCTTCGTGACAAGTCTCTGAATGTCCTTGAATGACCCAGCCAGAGCCCGGACTTGAACCTGACAATACATCTCTGGAGAGACCTGAAAATAGCTGTGCAGCAACGCTCCCCATCCAACCCGACAGAGCTTGAGAGGATCTGCAGAGAAGAATGGGAGAAACTACCCAAATACAGGTGTGCCAAGCTTGTAGAGTCATACCCAAGAAGACTCGAGGCTGTAATCACTGCCAAATGTGCTTCAACAAAGTACTGAGTAAAGGGTCTGAATACTTATGTAAATGTGATATTTCAATTTTAAAAAATGTCTAGAAACCTGTTTCAGAATAAGGCTGTAAAGTAACAAAATGTGGAAAAAGTGAAGGGGTCTGAATACTTCCGAATTCACTGTATATTTCATTTTGGAGAAAATGTTTACCTTCTGTAAGTTTAAGCAATATTGCCTTGTGCCTTATAATCCCGTTACCAAAAACCCACTTAACTTTGACATTTTATAATTTCTCTCCTTCATGAGGGGGGAGGATAATGAAAGTTCACAGAAGTAACAAGTAATGGTAGACCTACCAAATAGTTATAGTGATTTACAAATATCACATTTGTTTATTAATTATTAAGTGATTAAAACGTCCACGAGTTAAAGTTCCCGACACAAATCTAAGGTTTCTACCCGAGCCGGCTGGTCGTTCGTTCTAACATTCCTGTTGCAAGAGACGCAACCCAGTCATTAAGTCTTTTTGTTCTGTATCTATGGACGCGACCCAGTCGTTCGTTCTAAATGTTCCATTGCCATACTGGCTGGCAACGTTCTTATCCCTTGCTTGATAGCTAGCCAACTACGGCTAACTTACAGTCACGTCAAACAGTGCTGCCAGAATAACAACAAAGTAACTGCATTTGTTTAAGCTGTTTTCTAGTGACATTTATTTGGAAACATCTAGAACAATGAGCTGATGATGCGCGATTATACCTGGTATAGAAAATGTTCTCTCTCGTCAGGACACTTTTGTTCAGAGGAGCTAGCCAGCAACACAGCTAACACAATCACTTCAAACTGAAGCTGGAAGACTGCAAACCAAGCTGCATTTTGTTTAGTGTGACCTGTTTTCTAGTGACATTTCTTTGTATAAATCCATAAAAACGATGCCAACCTATTCATGATTTCGACTGGCCGAGAAAATCTGTTTGCCTGTCTGTCTCATCCCGACACGTTCATAACTATGAGACAGCTGCAGGTGGAATCTCAATATTGAAACAATGTTGCGAATGTTGGAGAGACAGACAGCGAGGTTTATACAAATCTCTGCTGTTGAAAACTAAATGTTCGACTAAAATAAATGGGAGATAATGTCTACATGCTTTTTATAAATGTATAAATTGCCTGTCTTAGACCCACCCGTTGTATAATGTACTGTGCTCTACTGTACTGTACTGAACTATACGCTACCCTAATCTACCCTACTCACTCTACTGCTGTACTGTACTGTACTGTGCCTTGCTGTGATGTCCAAACGTGTCAAACATGAGGGGAATGACATTCATATTTTGGCCTTTCTAGGGAGTTTTTCCTAGCCACCGTGCTTCTACACCTGCATTGCTTGCTGTTTGGGGTTTTAGGCTGGGTTTCTGTACAGCACTTCGAGATATTAGCTGATGTACGAAGGGCTATATAAAATAAACTTGATTTGATTTGATTCATATACATAATTATGCCCATGATGTAATTCCATTACTGTAATTCTGTTACAGGGTGTAAACCAACTTTACTTTCTGTACTGTAGTTCAACAACCAAAATAGATGTTTTCAAACTCAGGGTACCAAGTCATAGCTGACACCCCATTCTTTCTGCAGACATCTTTGAATCTTAATTTGGAGCAGATATTTAACAGTGGTTTTAGAAAATGTGGTCGCATAAAAACCTGATGGAGATTTTACCGTAATTACGTTACCAAAGTTTGCATCTGCACAGTTCTTCCAAAAAATTTGTCATTGCGCATCAAGTTCTATGGTTTGTTAAACTTTGAAATCAACGGTTTTTGTTTGGCATACATTTAAAAGTAAAAAATGGAGTCAAAGCATCATTATTTTACCGTGGAATTGCCTAGGTCAGGGTAGGTGTCTCAGTAGGATACAGCTGGCAAAATAATGTAGGTAAAGAGCATATTCACAGAGAGATAGAGCCAGGGGAGTAGTAAAATAGCTTTATAGAGGCCCCCAAAACTGCCACCCCCACCCATACCCCTGCCCCCCTCCCAGTGACAGGCGAGGTACAATAAAATAAAACAAAAACTCCATGTCAAGGCTCTGGCATGATCTCCCTAACCCCAAGACAGACAGCGCTATCTGAAGAGGCTCTGGATTCACAGCTATCACTCTCCCCCCTCTCTTCTCTTCTCCCCCTCCCCCGTCATTATCTCCCGAGCCAAGACTGGAGAGGTCTGAAGAGGTTTTCGAATCCAGTGAAGCCTGTCACATTACAAAAACATGTCGCTTTCAACTAAATGTAAAATATCAGTAATTGAAGCGATAAATCGGCTGTTGTTTTTCTCTTCTCTTCTACCCCTATCCTCTCTTTCCTTCCCTAACCCTCGCTCCCTCTCTCTGTGTCTTCCTCTCTCTTTTTTGTGAGAGTACTTTTGATGAGCGGTAAATTGGAAATTATTTTGTGTTGTAATGCCACGCTGAAACGTCTTCTCATTACCATCCGTCAGTCATCGCCGACAGAGAAATTACTTAACTGTCAATCTGCCTATGAAAAGAGGTGGTGGGAGGGAGGGGGGGTGGTGAGATTGATCAATAAAGAGAGGGAGGGAGGGGATGAAGGGAGGGGTGGAGATGGGGTCCATCATAATGCTTCTGTTGTGATTGAATAAATCAAAGCTGTGGTGGAATTTAGCTGTCACTAGCATTCCTGTGTGTGTGTGTGTGTGTGTGTGTGTGTGTGTGTGTGTGTGTGTGTGTGTGTGTGTGTGTGTGTGTGTGTGTGTGTGTGTGTGTGTGTGTGTGTGTGTCATTATCCTCCTCACAGGCACCATCTTGCGAGGGTAGCAGCAAATTAAACATCCTTGAAGATAAGAGAAAGTAACAGGGAGAAATGCACAGAATCCTACATAGTTCCGTTGTACGGCTTTAATTGAAGGCCTGACTATGGGACTTGAAACCAAACTGAAAGTGTACATGTGTGCATCAGAATGAGTGTATGTTACAAAGCATGCCCTTATGGCAGGGATCAGGCATTTTCGTTGAGAGTTTAGTCAGGGGGCCGGAAGAGAATTACAAATAATTTGTAGACTGCAAATTGATCATCGCAAACAGATATAATATTTGAACAAAACATAATAATTTTAAACTTTGCTTACATTTGTATATGATCACAGATACTGTATCTCCCCACTATGTGTGGGAATACTTGGGAACAGATTTCCCGAAATTAAAATACGTTCGAGCTGATTTGCTGTTATATATACCCTACCGTTCAAAAGTTTGTGTCACTTAGAAATGTCCTTGTTTTTTAAAGAAAAGCAAATTTTTTGTCCATTTAAAATAACATAAAATGTATCAGAAAGACAGTGTAGACATTGTTAATGTTGTAAATGACTATTGTAGCTGGACATTTTTTAATCTCTATAATATCTACATAGGTGTACAGTTCTGTGAAGGGAGTAGTACACAGCGTTGTACCAGATCTTCAGTTTCTTGGCAATTTCTCTCATGGAATAGCCTTCATTTCTCAGAACAAAAATAGACTGACGAGTTTCATTAGAAAGTACTGTGTTTCTGGCCATTTTGAGCCTGTAATCGAACACACAAATGCTGACGCTCCAGATACTCAACTAGTCTAAAGAAGGCCAGTTTTATTGCTTCTTTAATCAGAACAACAGCTGTGCTAACATAATTGCAAAAGGGTTTTCTAATGATCAATTAGCCATTTAAAATGATAAACTTGGATTAGCTAACACAACGTGCCATTGGAACACAGGTGTGATAGGTTGCTGATAATTGGCCTCTAATTGGCCTCTGGTTGCTGATAATGGGCCTCTGTACGCCTATGTAGATATTCCATTAAAAATCAGCCGTTTCCAGCTTCAATAGTCATTTACAACATTAACAATGTCTACTCCGTCTTTCTGATCAATTTGATGTTACTTTTCTTTCAAAAACAAGTGAACCCAAACTTTTGAACGGTAGTGTATATACACTGACTGAACAAAACATTAAAAACATCTTTCTAATATATATATATATATACATCAGAACTTGGGGGGCCAAATAAAATCACTCGCGGGCCGCCAGTTGGGGAACCCTGCCTTACAGGATTAGTTGACACAAACAAACATTGCCATGATTCTTACAATGATACTTCCGTTGTTCTAAAGCTGTATCAGTGGCACTAGGTCGCAGTGAACGTAACTCGGTGGCACTCACTAGGTAGTCTATGGAAGGTGCTGCAGAGGGTTCAATCAGGACACATTTGTGGATGAGATGAAGAATCTGCAAAGGTTAGAAGTGTGTAGTAAGGATGATCCTGAAATGTCACTAAGTTCATTTAATGAAATTATTCATGAGTACAACTGACAAGCACTCCCCTTTAAGAAAATGCCCTTTAAGAAAAGGTCAAACGGTGCCCCATCGATTGATGATGAGCTGAGAAATTTCATGATTCAACGTTCAATGTCAAAAAAGCCGCAGATAAATATGTCACTCTGTTTGATAGGCAAAGTTATTGTAAATGAAGAAATCTTATGACCAAGCTTAGCAAAGGACAGAAGAAGGGATTCCATCAGCACCAAATTGATGAAGTGAAGGGTGATGGGAAAAAACTGTGGAGAATGTTGAACGCTATTATGGGTAGGATATCGAACATGTCCTCCTCTTTTGTTGAATCAGTCGGTATATTTATTACAAAACCACACGACATCGCAAACTACTTTAATGAATGTTTTACAGGCAAAGTGGACAAGTTGAGGAATGCTATGATTCCAACTAATGGCTCCATGTCATATACCCGTATAAAAGATTGTAGAGGCAATGCATGTTTGAATTTCACCAAGTAGAAGAAGAAGAGGCAGAAGGATGCTGTTGTCTCTTTCTGATGACACGTCGCCTGGTACGGATCATCTTGACGCCAAATTGCTTAGAGTTACCGCTAACCAAATATCTAACCCAATCTGTCGTATTTTTAATAAGTGCTTGATGTATGGGGTGTGCTCAGACGTCTGGAAAGAGTCAAAGGAGTCAACGGAAACTACTACATCATGTTGGACGCAGCTTTATCATGGTCAGAAAACATAGATAATATTGGTATTAAGATGGGTAAGGGAATTGCTCTTACTAGAAAATGTTCAGAGTATGTAACATCTAGCACTCTAGCACTCTGAATCAGGTGATTCAATCCCAGTTATATGGTCAATCCCTGGTCCAATCACACTTAGAGTACTGTCCAGTTATATGGTCAATCCCTGGCCCAATCACACTTAGAGTACTGTCCAGTTATATGGTCATCTGCAGCAAATAAATATATAAAAAAGTTGCTCAAAACAGGGCTGCCAGATCAGCTCTTCATTGCTCTATCTGTATGAATATTATACAAATGTATCAGAATCTCTCATGGCTTCACATTGAAAACAAATACAGTCTACTATCCAGTCTTCTGATTTCCTTTAGAATTGCATTTTATTTTATTTTTAAACACAGTATTTTTCAGGCCAGTTAGTACATACTAGCAACACGCATAACCAGCAAACCAGATAGGTAAATTCAGAACATCTAAGACAACCTAAGCCAAGGACAAATCGCCTTAAATCTACAGTTTTATTTAGAGCCATAGCTGAATGGGACTCTTTACCAATCCATATTTCTCAGGCAAAAGGTAAATCCACCTTCAATTTAAAAAAATTGAACATCTAATGCGATAGACCAGTGGTTCCCAAACTTTTTATAGTCCCGTACCCTTACAAACATTCAACCTCCAGCTTCGTACCCCCTCTAGCACCAGGGTCAGCGCACTCTCAATTTTTTTGTTGTTGTTGCCATTATTATAAGCCTGCCACACACACCATACGAAACATTTAATAAACATAAGTATGAGTGTGAGTTTTTGTCACTTTCCACGAGCTGGGTTGTGACAAAGAGCTCTTAAATACATTTAGCTCTTTATTTAACCATCTTACATTTAAAACCTTATTTGTTCATCAAAAATTGTGAATAACTCACCACAGATTAATGAGAAGAGTGTGCTTGAAAGGATGCACATAACTCTGCAATGTTGGGTTGTATTGGAGAGAATCTCAGTCTAAAATCATTTTCCACACACAGTCTGTGCCTGTAATTAGTTTTCATGCTAGTGAGGGCCGAGAATCTACTCTCACATACAGTTGAAGTCGGAAGTTTACATACACTTAGGTTGGAGTCATTAAAACTTGTTTTTCAACCACTCCACAAGTTTCTTGTTAACAAACTATAGTTTTGGCAAGTCGGTTAGGACATCTACTTTGTACATAACACAAGTAATTTTTCCAACGATTGTTTAATTCACTGTATCACAATTCCAGTGGGTCAGAAGTTTACATACACAAAGTTAACTGTGCGCAAGTATAAACACCATGGGACCACGCAGCCGTCATACCGCTCAGGAAGGAGACGCGTTCTGTCTCCTAGAGATGAACGTACTTTGGTGCAAAAAGTGCAAATCAATCTCAGAACAACAGCAAAGGACATTGTGACGATGCAGGAGGAAACAGGTACAAAAGTATCTATATCCACAGTAAAACGAGTCTATATCGACATAACCTGAAAGGCCGCTCAGCAAGGAAGAAGCCACTGCTCGAAAACTGCCATAAAAAAGCCAGAGTACGATTTGCAACTGCACATGGGGACAAAGATCATACTTTTTGGAGAAATGTCCTCTGGTCTGATGAAACAAAAATAGAACTGTTTGGCCATAATGACCATCGTTATGTTTGGAGGAAAAAGGGGGAAGCTTGCAAGCCGAAGAACATCATCCCAACCGTGAAGCACGGGGGTGGCAGCATCATGTTGTGGAGGTACTTTGCTGCAGGAGAGACTGGTGCACTTCACAAAATAGATGGCACCATGAGAAAGGGAAATTATGTGGATATATTGAAGCAACATCTCAAGACATCAGTCAGGAAGTTAAAGCTTGGTCGCAAATGGGTCTTCCAAATAGACGTTGACCCCAAGCACACTTCCAAAGTTGTGGCAAAATGGCCAAAGGACAACAAAGTCAAGGTATTGGAGTGGCCATCACAAAGCCTTGACCTCAATCCTATAGAAAATGTGTGGGCATAAATGAAAAAGCGTGTGCAAGCAAGGAAGCCTACAAACCTGACTCAGTTACACCAGCTCTCTCAGGAGGAATGGGCCAAAATTCACCCCACTTATTGTGGGAAGCTTGTGGAAGGCTACCTGAAACGTTTGACCCAAGTTAAACAATTTAAAGGCAAGGCTACCAAATACTGATTGAGTGTATGTAAACTTCTGACCCACTGGGAATGTGATGAAATAAATAAAAGCTGAAATAAATCATTCTCTCTACTATTATTCTGACATTTCACATTCTTAAAATTAAGTGGTGATCCTAACTGACCTAAGACAGGGAATTTTACTGGGATTAAATGTCAGGAATTGTGAAAAACTGAGTTTAAATGTATTTGGCTAAGGTGTATGTAAACTTCCGACTTCAACTGTAAGTACGTGGTTGCAAATGGCATCAGTGTCTTAACAGCGCAATTTGCCAAGGCAGGATACTCTGAGCGTAGCCCAATCCAGAAATCTAGCAGTGGCTTCTGATTAAATTCAATTTTCACAAAACCGCGTGTTGTAATTTCGATGAGGCTCTCTTGTTCAGATATCGGTAAGTGGACTGGAGGCAGGGCATGAAAGGCATAACGAATCCAGTTGTTTGTCTCATCTGTTTCGGGAAAGTACCTGCGTAACTGCGCACCCATCTCACTCAGGTGCTAAGCTATATCACATTTGACATTGTCCGTAAGCTTGAGTTCATTTGCACACAAAATCATACACTGATGGAAAGACCTGTGTGTTGTCCTTGTTAATGCAAACAGAGAAGAGCTCCAACTTCTTAATCATAGCCTCAACTTTGTCCCGCACATTGAATATAGTTGCAGAAAGTCCCTGTAATCCTAGATTCAGATCATTCAGGCGAGAAAAAACATCACCCAGATAGGCCAGTCGTGTGAGAAACTCGTTATCATGCAAGCGGTCAGACAAGTGAAAATTATGGTCAGTAAAGAAAACTTTAAGCTCTTCTCTCAATACAAAACAATGCGTCAATACTTTGCCCCTTGATAACCAGCTTGATAACCAGCGCACTTCTTTCTGTATGTTGTAAAAGCGTTACATGGTCGCTGCCCATATCATTGCATAGTGCAAAAAATACACGAGAGTTCAGGGGCCTTGCTTTAACAAAGTTAACCATTTTCACTGTAGTGTTCAAAACATCTTTCAAGCTGTCAGGCATTTCCTTGGCAGCAAGAGCCTCTCGGTGGATGCTGCAGTGTAGCCTAATGGCTTAGGGAGAAACTGTTTGCACGTGCATTACCACTCCAATATGTCTCCCGGTCATGGCTTTTGTACCATCAGTACAGATACCAAC
>NC_074702.1:29848037-29855537 GCF_029448725.1 Salvelinus fontinalis | reverse complement strand
CCCTCTCGTAGGCATATGGCAGGTGACTCCGCTATAGTCCACTGATTTGACACACACGGACACACACCCACACATATCTTTCGTCTACTTTGTTCATGTGTTTCACCTAACACCAAAAACACACACTGCTGTCACTGTCATAACCCTCTGAAGTGTTCAGGGGTGTTGTGTGAACTTTGTCAATGTGCAGTGCCCCCCTATTGATAAAACTAACACAAATGAATGGTTATATTGGACATGTGAGGCATGCACTTCTACGTTTCTGTTCCACTCTCTGGATGATTCCGACTGTGTATCGCTCTTAGCTGGGCAGGATATCAACCCTAATAACACGGTCTTTAACCCGTTAGATATTAATGAAGCCAATTATAAATATAATGACTGTGTTGATCCAGATTCAAATTTTCTGAAATGTACCGGAAATAAGTGTATCACTTGTGATTACTATAATGTTAAGCAATTTAACAACCTGTAAAGCCGTTGATCTAATTCCAAGACAATCTTAGTTTCTACCTTTTGCTTTGGACGTTCGCAGTCATTTGAACGTTCACAGTCATTTGGACGTTCGCAGTCATTTGGACGTTCGCAGTCCTTTGAACGTTCGCAGTCCTTTGAACGTTCGCAGTCCTTTGAACGTTCGCAGTCCTTTGAACGTTCGCAGTCCTTTGAACGTTCACAGTCATTTGAACGTTCGCAGTCATTTGAACGATCGCAGTCATTTGAATGTTCGCAGTCATTTGAACGATCGCAGTCATTTGAACGATCGCAGTCATTTGAACGTTCGCAGTCCTTTGAACGTTTCGTAGTCATTTGAACGATCGCAGTCATTTGAACGTTCACAGTCATTTGAACGATCGCAGTCATTTGAACGTTCGCAGTCCTTTGAACGTTCGCAGTCATTTGAACGTTCGCAGTCCTGTGAACGTTCAATCAATCAATCAAGTTTATTTTATATAGCCCTTCATACATCAGCTAATATCTCGAAGTGCTGTACAGAAACCCAGCCTAAAACCCCAAACAGCAAGCAATGCAGGTGTAGAAGCACGGTGGCTAGGAAAAACTCCCTAGAAAGGCCAAAACCTAGGAAGAAACCTAGAGAGGAACCAGGCTATGAGGGGTGGCCAGTCCTCTTCTGGCTGTGCCGGGTGGAGATTATAACAGAACTATGCCAAGATGTTCAAAAACGTTTGCAGTCATTTGAACGTTCGTAGTCCTTTGAACGTTCGCAGTCATTTGAACGTTCGCAGTCATTTGAACGTTCGCAGTCCTTTGAACGTTCGCAGTCATTTGAACGTTCGCAGTCATTTGAACGTTCGCAGTCCTTTGAACGTTCGCAGACTCCAGATAGCTGGAGTATAAAGTATTCCCCCCAAAAATCCGATGTCAGTGATTGGTTCTCACTTTTAATAAATGTATGTTGTAATCACCTAATAGAAAACAAATGTTACCTTCATTATTACTCAAATCCAAGAATGATGCAAGGATATCAAGCACCTATATGTTTTTTTTCGTAAAAACTACTCCACAGATATGACTCTTTTGTAACTCGTGGATAAAATCTTTATGTTTATGCAAACGGCTGTGCATTTAACAGGGCCAAGATATCCTGTGGTGTGTCACAGCGTTTGATAATTGGACCTTTGTTATTCCTAATCTATATCAATGACCTTGCTGCTGGGTCTTCTACCATACTTCCCATTGTCTTTGCTTGATGATACCAATTAGATTATATCACATAAGAATTTTGATTCACTAATTAATGAAGCCAACTCGGGTATGGCAACATTTTCTGAATGATTCCAGATAAACAAATGATCTTCAAATGTTTAAAAAAATCGAACTATTGTATTCACTAGTAAGAATAAGAAATATTTTTTTGTTTAATATTATTTTATTTTTTTAAGAGCCAGAATCTTAATTGGTGGGAATGAAATGGAACAAGTCCCATCCACTAGATTCCTCAGAGCTCTAATTGATGAAAAGTTATCCTGGAAAGATCATATTCAATTTGTCTGTAGCAAAGTGATGAAATCTGTTGGTATCATCAGAAAGATTTGTGGTTTGTTTCATCAGGCTTGCTTCCTAACTCTATACTAAAGCTTAATTTACCCATATCTAATTTACTGTAATATTGTCTGGGCCAGTAAATATGACTCCTACCTACACAAATTACTCATCATACAGAATTAGCAAAAATGTCTAATTACCTGGCTCCAGCTGCACCTTTGTTTAAGACTCAATATCCTGTCTATTTACAACATTAATGTACGCCAATTATACACTTTCATCTACAAATACTCATACCTCCCAGACAGTTTACCGAAACACTTCAAATAGTCTCTTCCAGGTTACTTCTGAAATCCATCTATATGACACCAGACACTGTGATAACCTTCACCCTCCCCACTGCCGCACCTCACATGGTCAGTTTCTCTGTCAGATACAGAGGTACCATACTCTGGAATTCTTATCTTCACATTGCCAAAACCTCGTCATCCCTCAGTAACTTTAAGTGGAGACTGGGGGTCAGCCTGATGAATCAAACTACCCAATATTCCCCTCCATGTAGCCTGCCTAACGCACGCACGCACGCACAATTTGTTTTCTTGTATACTGAGTATATCCTGTCCAATTAAAAAGAGTATGCTTTGTGTAACCGACTGATATTTCATTTCTTATTTTTGTACTTATATTCGTGGTGTGGTTTTCATATAAGCCCTTTTGGGCTTCCAACCTCAACTGCACACCATTTTTACCCGTTTTTGTTATCTCTACTGTTTTGTCTTTCACTTCTTTTCTTTGGTGCAAATAAATAAAACCTAAAACAAAAAAAACAGGTACGCACCTGAGGAATGCCTAGGTAGTGCACCATGTTGTACAATCATGTCTGAGACCAGAAAGTGAACCATCGCCCACCAACCAGGCTAGAATTCTTTGCCAAGCAGTAACAACAATTGACTTTAGAAAGGACTTGGGTTTAATAGCAGCAACAACACCTGCAAAAAAAAAAAATGAAAACCACTGAAGATAAACACACAACACAATCTGCCGCGCTTCACTCCGCTCTGTTTATGTCCTCATTACCACCATGAAAATGGAAACAGCTGGGCTGGAGCTGCTCACTAAAATCTCCACATGCCTATTGTCTTCTAGGGAAGCAAGGGATGAGGAGGAGGAGGAGTAGGAGGAGAAAGCGAGAACGCGTGGAGGACCGGACCCAGCTGTTGCCGGTGAGGGTGCGGCAGCGGTGAACAGGTGTCACTCCCACTGACGGTCTGCGTCTGGCTTCAACCCGTGCCCTTTCCCCCCCCCTCTCCCCGAACATCCACCCACAGCTCCCTCACCCCCACCCCCCTCCTCGCCTGGCAGACTGCTTCTAGAAGACGCTACCCCCCTCGCCCCCAACTCTGTCGAACCGCCGCCACTCAATCACATACTGAGACATTAGGCAAAGTTAAAACACTGTGGAGGTATCAAATTACACCAATAACACAACACAAGAAGTATACATTTGAATTATGATTGAGTCAAAAGACGTAGAAGTAATTACACAGTATGTGTGGGCATGTAAGAGTATGAAAGAGCTTGTAACGTGTGTTTGTATGTAGTGGCTCAGTCAGTAGTACACGGTGCTTGCAAAGCAAAGGCTCGCGGGTTGGATTCCCGCTGGGGCCACCTACACGCAAAATGCATGCACGCATGACTGCAAGTCGCTTTGGATAAAAGCATCTGCTAAATGCTATATACAGCATATTATATGTTATATCATGTAGCTAAGCTAAGCTAGGCTGACAATACAGTGGCTCCCTGTACAGTCAGTGTACTACAACTCCTATATATCTATCTTAGTCTTATCTTCAGGCCTTTGGCCACGTTGTCATTGTCTAAGATAGTTGCGTTAGAGGGATCAAGGCGTGTGCAGGTGCATAGAACGCAGGAGAGGCTGTAATTACTCTGGTGTCAGCGTTGCCGCGGCGACTCCTCCCCGGCATCCATAACCCGTCGTCCTGCCACGGGATAAACGCTGCGCCATCCATCACGCGCCCACTTGACAAATAACTTCTATAATAGAAGTTTTTTTTTTTTTATGGGGGCCTGAATCAAGGACTTTCCCATGCATGCAAAAACGTGTCACAATTATTTATGGCTTGTGCTGAGACGCACAATATGTCATATCAAACTCCCATCCTCCCCCCCCCCCCCCCCCCCGGCGCCCGCCTGTCGATATCTCTGCTGCTATCAATAATGTGGAACACCGCAGCGATAAGCCGCCAGGATTCGGAGGTCATTCCCGGCTGGCGCGAGTGCGCATAGAGGGACAGACACAGGCACTCATACACACTAGTCCTGCAGGCGGTTACAGACTGAATAGCAGAAAGAGCTAGGCTGAAACACACGCTCACACACACGCACGCTCACAGGCCTACACCTTCAATTATCCATATCATTTCTACCATAATCCCCCCCTCCGACTAAAACAACAATTACCAAAACAAAAATGAACCTGACCCATTTTGGAGAGAGGACAGACATGGATATACGTCTGCCAATCAAACGGCAGGTACGGTCATAGCCAAACAAAATAGTCAAAGACGAGTGAGCGTGGGAGTGTGCGCGTGTGTGTACATGCACGTGCGTGTGTGTTTGCTGGAACGAGTGGCAAACAGTGGAGAAATATAGAAGGGAAAAAATGACAGAAAGGAAATCCCTGCACTGCAGCCTCCAAATCTGAGAGCTGTCAATCTGGGTGAGTGGCAACCCCTTTTGCCCAGAGAAAAGGCAATGCATTGGGGTTCCAGATAAGGCCCGCAACACCAGTGCCATGCCTGACAAAAAAAATGAGCTGCTTTTCCGTAGGCTACTTGAGTGCTGTCAATCAGCGTGACTGCCAGGTTCCCACATCGCCAGTGGAGAGACGTATAGAAGAAAAAACTGATTACAGAGGGGGGAGAGAGGAAGGGAGAGAGAGCGAGAGCGAGAGAGAGAAAGAGCGAGAGAGAGAGCATTAAGCTGGAGCTAGAGGAAAATGAATAAATACGATAAATATGATAATTGAAATGATGAGATTGTGGTACTTGGTGTTTTGGATTCTGCTACCCAGAGGGATTAGGTCCCATTCACTGTCATTTTCATTGCCGTGCTTCAACAACACACGCAGACAAACACACACACGCACACAATCCCACACAAACTCAAGTATATATTGCCTTTTTAACTAGTCCTATACTTTGCCAAAATCTCTTGGGTACTGACAACCCTTAAAATAAAACCAGCAACAACATGCACAAACACACAAACAACAGCTCGTGGAACCACAGGATAACTTTGTCCTGTGAAGAGACTAGATGTATGGTCCAGGAGAGGCAGCAACAGTAAATGATTACCTTTTTAAAAGCTGGGCCTTTGTAATAAAACGTGTCAGGAGAATATGATCAATTCACCAGTTCAGAGAAGATAGTATTTCTGAAGCCACAGAGAAAGAGAGGGGATCGCTATCAGGAGGGAAGCAAATGTCGGAATTCTTCACTGTCCAGAAGGGAGGGTGTTAGACCTGTGTTTGTGTGTGTGTGTGTGTGTGTATGGGGATAGGATAATGTGTGTATGGGGGATAGGAGGGTGTGTGTATAGGGATAGGATAATGTGTGTATGGGGGATAGGAGGGTGTGTGTATGGGGATATGATAATGTGTGTATGGGGGATAGGAGGGTGTGTGTATGGGGATAGGATAATGTGTGTATGGGGGATAGGAGGGTGTGTGTGTGTGTGGGGGGGGGGGGGCATAGGAGGGTGTGTGTGTGGGGGGATAAGAGGGTGTGTGTGTGTGAGAGATAGGAGGGTGTGTGTGTATGAGGGATGGATTCTCTGAACCTAGTGGACACAGATGAGACAGAAGAGTGTCACATCTATAGTCACCCTGCTTAACATAATGTCCCACCAAGCAGTGACTGGGGCTCGCCTCCTTGGACTGGTTATGCCCCTCTCTCATTCCCCCTTTATCTCCCCCTTTCTGTCTCTCCTACTCTCGTTTTAAGCAGGTCATACGTGCGTGTATCTCTGTGTGAGTGGTATGGCTTCAGGCTTATGTCTGTCTGTCTGTCCTACACACATACGAAAGCGCGCACACACACACACACACACACACACACACACACACACCCGTCTTGCCCCAAACCCCATCCCTACTCTTTATCCAGCCCTAATACTCTGGAGTCTGTTCAGGTTATGTAGTCCAGCCCCAATACTCTGGAGTCTGTTCAGGTTATGTAGTCCAGCCCCAATACTCTGGAGTCTGTTCAGGTTATGTAGTCCAGCCCCAATACTCTGGAGTCTGTTCAGGTTATGTAGTCCAGCCCCAATACTCTGGAGTCTGTTCAGGTTATGTAGTCCAGCCCCAATACTCTGGAGTCTGTTCAGGTTATGTAGTCCAGCCCCAATACTCTGGAGTCTGTTCAGGTTATGTAGTCCAGCCCCAATACTCTGGAGTCTGTTCAGGTTATGTAGTCCAGCCCCAATACTCTGGAGTCTGTTCAGGTTATGTAGTCCAGCCCCAATACTCTGGAGTCTGTTCAGGTTATGTAGTCCAGCCCCAATACTCTGGAGTCTGTTCAGGTTATGTAGTCCAGCCCCAATACTCTGGAGTCTGTTCAGGTTATGTAGTCCAGCCCCAATACTCTGGAGTCTGCCCTGATAGACACACAGTCTGAGGCATATAGCCCAACTAGCGAACCACGCTGAAATCTCTCATTAAAAATGCACAGACTCCAGAAACACTTTTTTTTTAATCCCCCCTTCTTTTCACAGGTGTCAAGAGAGATTTCATGGCCTGTGCCTATGTGTGGATTTGTCACACCCCTTTTTAGTGCTAATTTGCCCTTTTAGGTTTAATCTCTCTGTGAGTGGCTTTCCTCACCCTTTAATTAGACTACGGGGAACTGAAACCAACACCAAACACACACACAGAGAGACACAGGGGCATGCATGCACACGCACACACACAAGACACTCTGCTATTGTTCTCCATGGGCTCCTTTCACACACAGCTCTAGTCACTTACACAGGACTGAGACAGAAAGAGAGAACAAGACAGTGCCATAGATACAGTCAGTGTGGAGAGAGAGAGAGAGAGCACGTGTGTGGGCGTGTGTGAAAGACAGAGAGAATGTTCAACTTTCACTCTTCCCTATCTTGCAATTCTCTCTCTCTCTCTCTCTCTCTCTCTCTCTCTCTCTCTCTCTCTCTCTCTCTCTCTCTCTCTCTCTCTCTCTCTCTCTCTCTCTCTCTCTCTCTCTCTCTCTCTCTCTCTCTCTCCCTCCTCTCCTCTCTCTCTCTCTCTCTCTCTCTCTCTCTCTCTCTCTCTCTCTCTCTCTCTCTCTCTCTCTCTCTCTCTCTCTCTCTCTCTCTCTCTCTCTAACACACTATAAAGAAGAATACAATAACAGAGGCGCTCGTTATGTGGAAATAAGAGGACAGTTAATTGGGGTCTGATAGCCTAATAGGCAG